>NW_023270175.1:27290557-27509482 GCF_011800145.1 Mirounga leonina
AAAGAAAGAAAGAAAGAAAGAAAGAAAGAAAGAAAGAAAGAAAGAAATTTAAAAAAAAACGATGGACTTTAGAACCATACCATGTGGACACTGTCCCTTACTAGTCATGTGACATGGAACAAATCACATATTCTCTGGGTGCCTTAGATTCATCACCTACAGAATAAAGATAACATTTGTCCCTGCCTCACAGAATTTTAGGTGGATTTAATGAGCTAACATATAGAAAGCATGCAGAATAGTACCTGACACATACTAATGCTATGTAACTGGTAGATATGCTATATAATATATATAATAAATATAATTAAATAAATATAATGCTATAGAACTGCTATATAACTGGTAGCAGATTGATTAAGTGAGGGGCTTGCTTTTAATATGGATATGTTCATTGTGAATCTATAAGAGTCTAGCTGTTAAAAAATGGACTAGAATTTTATCTATTCAACACTGTAGTAGAATTCCTAGCACTGTAAGACAAGAAAAAGAAACAAAAGGTGTTAGGTTTGGAAAGGAAGAAAACAGGACTGATATCACAGATAAGTTTATCTACATAAAAAACCAAGAGAACATACAGACACATTTTTTGGAACTAAGGAGGGGGTTCATTTACCTTGCCGAAAGTGGTATTGGCATACAAAAATCAATTTCATTTCTACACACTAGAAATAAAGAGTTAGAAATTGCAATTGAAAAATTTTAATATTTTAATATCAGGGTACCTGACTGGCTCAGTCAGTGGAGCATGCTACTCTTAATCTCAGGGTTGTGAGTTCGAGCCGCACATTGGGTGTAGAGATTACTTTAAAAAAAAAGATCTTTTTTAAAAAAGAAAAAAAATATTTTTTTTAAGATTTTTAAAATTTATTTGACAGAGAGAGACACAGCGAGAGAGGGAACACAAGCAGGGGGAGCAGGAGAGGGAGAAGCAGGCTTCCCGCCGAGCAGGGAGCCCGATGCGGGGCTCGATCCCAGGACCCTGGGATCATGACCTGAGCCGAAGGCAGACGCTTAACGACTGAGCCACCCAGGCGCCCCTAAAAAAGGAAAATTTTAATGTATTTTCTATTAGCCACAAAAATACTAGGTACCTAGAAATAAATCCAATGAAAGATGTGCAAGACCATCATACACAAAGTTATAAAATTTTAATTGAAAGGTATTTTTAAAATCTAAACAAATGGAGAGCAGTGGTCAGGGGAAATCCCAGTAAAGCTATCAATTCTTGCCAAATTAATGTATAAATTCAATGTAATTCCAACTAGGAGAGTAAGCTATGGATACAAACTCCAAGGGTTCAAATTCCAATGCAGCTACTTACTATATGACCTTGGGCAAGTTACTTCACCTTTCTGTACTTAAGTTTTGTTGTCAGGTAGAGCCAATGTATTCTTTTCCCTTTTGGGTTCTTGTGGAGAATAAATAAAATAATAAATATAAAGTATTTAATGTATTTCTGGCACACAGGTGCTCTAACAACATTACCTATCATTGTTGCTGTTATATTAACAACTACAATAAAGACAATAAACAGACAACCCTAATAGAAAACAGGCAAGCAAGCAAAAAGGAATTCAGAATAAGAAATAAAACTGTCCAATATGCATTTAAAACCATCTTTACTAATAATTGTAAAAGGCAAATTAAAACTCTCAGATGTCATTTCTCCAATCATATTGGCAAAGATTAAAATGTGTTGGCAAGAATGTAAGAGAAACAAGTGTTTTTGAACACTGTGAGAGTATAAATTGGCACGATTTTGCAAGAAAATGTGACAGTAACTAACAAATTATAAAATGTGCATACATTTTTGATCAAGCAATTCCATTTATGGGAATTTATCCTACAAAAACTGTCACGTAAATACACTAAGATAGAAGAATGTTTATTGCCATATTATTTGTAATATAAGAAACTAGAAAATTCCTAAAGACCGTATTACTCAGTCAATGAAAATAAAGAGATAGTCAGATACATATTAACATGGAAAAATGTCCAAGATCTAATGTTAAGTGTAAGACCAAGATGCAGAACAGTAAGTCCAAGAAGATATCATAATTTAAAATTCTTCATATAAATGTTAGTATACATATAAAACTCCTCTGGAAGAATATATAGAAATTGTTCACAGTGGTAAATTCTGGGGGTGTAAGTGGAAAAGAAATGCATGTGGCTTTTATTATCTGTTTTAAGCATGTCTCAATTGTCTAGAAATATTACAAGGTGGAGTGCATTATTTTTATGGTAAAAGAGATATACTTCTGCTAAGCTCTATTTAACATGGTTCCCATTGTTAAGCATATTTCTTAGCTATTTGTCTTAAATTATTTGAAGAAATACTAAAGCTTTCCCAAATTCAATAAGATAGGATGTTTAGTTTTTAAACATGAAAACTTTGGAATGATGATTCATTAATGTTTTAGTTCTACATTTCCAGGTGCATGCTAAAACTGATTATATATTTCACCAGAGCCAAATGACAAAGGTTTCAGTTCTCTGAATGTCTAAATAATTTTTGTCATTTCCCTATATATATCCCTCCCCAGGACAGTGAAGAACCATACCCTTAGGCTTTGTTTTGTCACCAAGGAATTTCCCTGGCAATGGTAACTCTTGGGTAGCTTGAACATTAAAAAGCACCACCCTTGATACCTCGGGGAGTGGGGGGTGCAGTGTAAGGGGATCCTGAAAGATAAAATTCTCTAACTGGAGAAAGAGAGCATTTTTAAACAACTCTAAAGAGCCTTCCCAAAATGACCTTCCACCTTTCCTCATCTCATGTTCAATCCTGACTGCCCATATGGCAGAGAGAGGATGCTTCCTCCAAGCCTTTCACCATAGCCATCCCATTCAGTGGTTCACGCTGTTCTCTCCCACCTTTCAGCAAGCATGACCTACTATTTTGGATGTCTTACCTAAGATCCCTCCAAGGTAATGTGACATTTAATATTTAAGTCTCGGTAGATATGTGAATCATCTCACTTCTTTCCTACAAATTTCCCTTATGTGCCTTGAAGAACACTCATTTCTTGGCTACCTCTAGGTAACTTTTCCATCCCTCCTCATTTTCCCAATGTCCATGTTGCACTTCTCAGATTTCTATTTTCAGCCTGAAATCACTGCCTTCAAGGCTTCAAGGCAATCATTTCTGTCAAGATTTCAGTGAATTAAACTTGCCCTACTATATGTTGGCTAACTGAACATAATGAAAAAAAAATAAATTAAAAAAATAAAATAAAAGTAAAAAAAAATAAAAATAAACTTGCCCTACCAAGTAGCCTAGTATTTTTTTAAACCTGAGGGGTTATGTTCATCTCAAAAAGAGTATTACCCAGACTTAGGTCTTTTGCAGCATAGATGGAGAGGATGCAGATATTCACATGCTGAAAGTTGTTCTGAGTATTTGCATTCAAGGAACTACAGTATAATGGTGTTGGGAAAACTGGACAGCAACATGCAGAAGAATGAAACAGACCACTTTCTTACACCATAAACAAAAATAGATTCAAAATGGATGAAAGACCTAAGTGCGAGACAGGAAACCATCAAAATCCTAGAGGAGAATACAGGCGCCAACCTCTTTGACCTCGGCCATAGCAACTTCTTACTACACATGTCACCAGAAGCAAGGGAAAGAAAAGCAAAAATGAACTATTGGGACTTCATCAAGATAAAAAGCTTCTGCACAGTAAAGGAAGCAATCAACAAAACTAAAAGGCAGCCTATGGAATGGGAGAAGATATTTGTAAACAACATATCTGATAAAGGACTAGTATCCAAAATCTATAAAGAACTTATCAAACTCAACACCCAAAAAACAAATAATCCAGTTAAGAAACAGGCAGAATATGTGAATAAACATTTTTCCAAAGAAGACATACAGATGGCTAACAGGCACATGAAAAGATGATCAACCTCACTCATCATCAGGGAAATACAAATCAAAACCATGATGAGATACCACTTCACACCTGTCAGAATGGCTAAAATTAACAACACAGGAAACAACAGATGTTGGTGAGAATGGGGAGAAAGGGGAATCCTCTTACACTGTTGGTGGGAATGCAAACTGGTGCAGCCACTCTGGAAAACAGTATGGAGGTCCCTCAAAAAGTTAAAAATAGAAGTACCCTATGATCCAGCAATTGCACTACTGGGTATTTACCCCAAAGGATACAAAAATACAGATTTGAAGGGGTACATGAACCCTGATGCTTATAGCAGCATTATCAATAATAGCCAAACTATGGAGAGAGCCCAAATGTCCACAGACTGATGAATGGATAGAGAAGAGGTAGTGTGTATACATACAATGGAATTTTACTCAGCCATCAAAAAGAATGAAATCTTGGGGCTCCTGGGTGCTTAAGCATCTGATTCTTGGTTTTGGTTCAGGTCATGATCTCCAGGTCAGGAGATCGAGCCTGGCTTCAGGCTCCACACTCAGCGAGGAATCTGCTTCTCCCTCTCCTTTTCCCTCCGCCCCTCCCCCCAGCTCATGTGCACGCGTGCGCTCTTTCTCTCTCTCTCAAATAAATAAATAAATAAATAAATAAATTAATTAATTAATTAAAAGAATCTTAAAAAGATAAGTTATTTGCAAATGTAATTAATTAAAGAATACCAAGATAAGATCATCCTGGGTTATCTGGATGGGCCCTAAATCCAAAGACAAATGTCATAAGAACAGGAAAAGATACAAAATACACAAAGGAGAGACACAGGGGAGAAGGTCATGAGAAGATGGGGGCAGATATTCAAATTATGCAGCCCCAAGTCAAGGAATGCCTGGAGCCACCAGAAGATGGAAAAAGCAAGGAGGGATTTTTCCCTAGAGTCTTGGGAAGTGCAGTCCTGCCAACACCTTGATTTCAGGCTTCAGGCCTCCAGAACTGTGAAAGAATACATTTCTGGGGGCACGTGGATGGCACAGTTGGTTAAGCATCTGACTCTCGGTTTCAGATGAGGTCGTGATCTCAGGGTTGTGAGATCGAGCCCCGCATCAGGCTCCACATTCAGTGAAGAGTTTGCTTAAGACTCTCTCCCTCTTTCCCTCTGCCCCTCCCCCACTCTAAAATAAATAAGTAAATCTAAAAAAGAGAATACAAGGATGCCTGGGTGGCTCAATTGGTTAAGTGTCTGCCTTAAGCTCAGGTCATGATCTCAGGGTCCTGGGATTGAGTCCCTGCTGAGCAGGGAGCCTGTTTCTCCCTCTACCTGCTGCTCCCTCTGCTTGTGCTCCCACTCTCTCTCTCTCGCTGACAAATAAATAAATAAAATATTTTAAAATAAATAAATAATAAAAAAGAATACATTTCTGTTTTAAGGTACCCAGTCTGTGGGTAATTTATTATGGTTACCCTAGGAAACTAATACATAGATATAAATATTACAGTGGACAGTAGAATTACAGAAACTATGCAGAAAAAAGGTGTGAAGTGAAACATTTAAAGTATTGAAAGAAAAAAAATCCACCAACCTAGAATTCCATATCCAGCAAAACTGTTCTTCAGAAATGGAAGAGAAAATAAAGAATTCCTCAGACAAACAACAACTGAGGGTATTCATTGCCTATACACTCACCTTGAAAGAAATGTTAAAAAGAAGTTCTTCAGGCAGAAGGGAAAAAACATGGGTCAAAGCCTTCAATCTACGTAAAGAAGGGTAGAGCATTAGAGAAGGAATAAATGAAGAAGAAATAAAATGATTTAGTTTTCTTATTCTTAATTGATCTAACTGATAACTGCCTAGTAACAATGTATTGGATGATTATAGTATATGTGTAAGAAAAATGAATAATAGGAAGGAATTGGGAACACTCTAATAAAATATATATAGTACATGTGAAGCAGTTAAGTGTTATTTCAAGGTAGACTTTTATGAATTAAAAATGTAATTGTAAACTAGGGAAATTGTTAAAAACTTTTAAAGACATACGTTTTGGTGAAATATGCCATTGCTTCATACCAAGATTGCTTTTGTGCAAATGATTTTTTTTAAAAAAAATCAATGCCATATTTCACCAAAACAATAAATGTTAGTTGAATTTTCTTAATCATGTTTTTCATATACCAGGAGAACTCACTAAATAAGGAAAATAAAAAATACTTCTAATTAAAAAAATAAAGACATATTTGATAAGTCAGACAGAGAAAGACAAATACTGTAAGGTCTCACTTACATGTAGAATCCAAAAAACCAAACTTATAGAAACAGAGAACAGATTGGTGGTTGCCAGGGTGGAGGTGGGGGAGTGGAAATGGGTGAAGGTGGACAAAGGGTACAAACTTCCAGTTATAAGATGAATAAGTTGTAGGGATATAATATACAGTATGATAATTACAGTTTATAATACTGTGTTGATTCTTGAAAGTGGCTAAAAGAATAGATTTTAAAAGTTCTCACCACATACACACACACAAATTGTAACTATATGAAGTATTGGACATGTTAAACTACCCTTATTGGGGTAATCACTTTGCAATACATATGTATGCATATATGCATATATACATACGTATATCAAATTATTATGTTGCATACCTTAAACTTACACAATGTTATATGTCAATTATATCTCAATAAAGCTGTAAAAAGGTATCTTTGATATACTAAGTGATAAGAGGAGTTAAAATGGAATCATATTAAGTACTCAAAATCAAAGAAGGAGGGAAAAAAGGAGAAAAAGGAAATGTAAAATAAATGAAGCAAATAGAAAACAGTTATAAACATGATAAATATTAATCCAACTATATCAACACTTTAAATATGAATGACCTATATACATAGTTAAAAGACACAGACAGACCAAGTAATAGAAAACAATATCCAATCATATTTTGTCTATAAGAAATTGATATTAAATACAAAGATTCAGATAGGCCCAAAGTAAAGGGATGGGAAAAATCATACCATACTAACAATAATCAAAGGAAAGCTGTTGTAGCTATATTAACTTCATAGAAGCAGACTTTAGAGCAAGGGAGATCATTAGGGATACAGAAGGGCATTACATACTGAAAAAGGAGTCAATTCTCCAAGAAGATATTAAATGCATATGTGACTAAAAACAAAGTGTCAGAATATGTGAAGCAAAATCTGATAGAGATGAAAGGAGAAATAGACAAATCCACTATTCTATTTGGAGACTTCAATACTGCTCTGTCAGTAGTTGATAGATCAAACAGGCAGAAAATCAGTAGGGATACGGGTGACCTGAACAGTACTATCAATCAACTTGATCTACTTGACATTTATAAAATACTCCATCCAACAACAACAGAATGTATATTATTCTCAAGTGACATAAAATATGTATCAAGATAGAAAAGTTTCAGGATACAAAAACCAACACAAAAATCAGTGCTGTCTCTATGCACAATGAACAACTGAAAATGGAAATTAAGGGTGCCTGGGTGGCTCAGTCAGTTAAGTGTCTACCTTCAGCTCAGGTCTTGATCTCAGGGTCCTGGGACTGAGTTCCGCTTCCGGCTCTCCACTCAGCAGCGAGTCTGCTTCTCCTTCTGCCTCTGTGATCCCTCTCCTTCTGTGATCACTTTCACTCTCTCTCAAATAAATGAATAAAGTCTTCAAAAACAATTTTTAAGAAAAGAAAATGGAAATTAAGAAATCAATCCAATTCACAATAGCAACAAAAAGAATAAAGTATTGGGGCGCCTGGGTGGCTCAGATGGTTAAGCGTCTGCCTTCGGCTTAGGTCATGATCCCAGGGTCCTGGGATCAAGCCCCGCATCGGGCTCCCTGCTCTGCAGGAAGCCTGCTTCTCCCTCCTCCACTCCCCCTGCTTGTGTTCCCTCTCTCGCTGTGTCTCTCTCTGTCATATATAAAAAAAAAAAAAAAAAAAAAGAATAAAGTATTTAAGAATAAATGCAACCAAAGAGGTAAAAGACTTATACACCGAAAATTATAAAACATCAATGAAGGAAATTAAAGAACACAGAGATAAATGGAAAGACTTCTATGTTCATGGATTGTAAGAATTGATATCGTTAAAAAATCCACCCAAAGTGGTCTCCAGATTCAGTACAATCCCTATCAAAATCCCACAAGTATTCTTTACAGAAATAGAAAAAAAAAAAAAAAAAAAACAGTCCTAAAATTTTATATGGAACCACAACAACCCTGAATAGCCAAAGCAAACATAAGCAAAAAGAACAAAGCTGGAGGCAGGACTCCGGTCAGCAGAAGGAGTCCCAGGCCCTGCCAGGTATCAAGGTGAGGACCCTCATGGAGGGCTGAATTAGCCACCCACCCCAAACAGAGGGGCCCCACAGGAATGCACACCTGCTTTCAGCCCTGGGATGCCCCAGGAACAGGTATCAACTACCACTCAGCTATCACCTACATTTGTGTGGTCAGCATCTCACGGAGATAGGGGCCTTGTGAAGGCAGGGGGTACAGGCCGTATCAGGAAGAAATATAAGTACTTGTGGAGGACTGAGTATAAACCCCCAACCCACAATATATAGGGAGCCACAAAGAAACAACCCTGCCCTTAATGTCAGCTCCTACAGACCTCACACAAGCCTGTCATGCTAAGACCCAGCCTCACTAGTATCTTGGTGAGATAAGGGCCTTGACCTGATGGGTGTGGTCTCAGCTCAACAGAGAGAGGGCGCTCAGCCAGTGCAAGAAGTCAAGGTAAGGACTCAGGGGTTTTCCCATCCTGAGTAGATTGGAACCCACCCCACTCTACTATCAGCCCTGGGAAACACCAGGCGGAGTACAGGGATGTGTTGTGTCTTGACTTCGGGAATTTAAGGGAGGTGAGGTTTACTCTGAGGGGGTGGGACTCTCGTCAGCAGAGGGAGGAGTCTTAGGAGTAAAGAACTACAAGGAGCGAGGGGGCCTCTCACCAGATAGAAGGGGCCCGCAGCCCCGCCCTGCCTCCAAGTCATCCCTGGAAGGCCCCAGGCCGACTTTCCGGAAGTGACGTATCCTAACTTCCGCCTTAGGAATCTGAGGGACGTGAGGCTTCATCGTTGGGGTGTGGACTCAGATCTTCGGAGGGACGTGTCCCAGGCTCTGGCAGGCGTTAAGGTGAGGACTCGGAAAAAAGACTGAGGGGAAATCTCACCTCGGAGGGTTTGCGCCTCCCCGTCCCCGCTGGCATCCCCCCCGCCCCCCCTTCCTTCCCCCCCCCCCCCCCTATCCCCTCCCCCCCCCATTTCCTTCCCCCCCCCATATCCCTTCCCCCCCCGCCCCACATCCCTCCCCCGCCCCTAGCGTCTGCCCAGAATGCTCTGCTCAGGGCCCCGGATGTGCTGTATCCGGACGTCCATCTTGGGAGTCTGAGGGACTGGAGGCTTTTCCTGACAGAAGCAGATTCAGGTTGCCAGAGGGAGAAGTCCCAGGCGCCCTGGCTGGCGCTAAGGTGAGGATTCCAAGAAAGGACTGAGGGGAGCTCTCACCGCAGAGAGGGTGCCCAGGCCCCCACCCGCCATTTGTTGTCTGCCCGGAAGTCCCCTCGCAGGGCCCCGCGTGTGGTGTATCACGACGTCCATCTTAGGAGTCGGGGGGATGTGAGGCTTTCTCTGACGGAAGCGGACTCCGGTCGTTAGAGGGACGTGTCCCAAGCTCTGGCAGGCATTAAGGTGAGAACCCAGAATAAGGACTGAGGGGCGCAATCACTGCTCACCCCTACCTTGCCCATTGTCTGCCTTAAAAGCCCCACGCAGAGCCCCCGATGTGGTGTATCCGGACCTCCATCTTGGGAGTCGGAAGGAATGAGGCTTTTTTTGAGGGGTGGGAACTCAAGCCATCAGAGGGAGGAGTCCTAGGCTCGGCTGGGCCATAAGATGAAGACCCTAGTGGAGGGCTAAGGGGACCTCCCTCCAGACAGAAAGCACACAGATACCCTTCCCTGTTGTCAGCCTTGGGAGGCTCAGGGCAGGGCCTTTAGGCAAGGTGTCTCCCCCAATTGTCTGTACTTCTTTGTGGGTGGTTTCTGGGAGATGGGTGCCTTGGCCTGAGGGTCTCATTCCCATGTATGCAGAAGGGAGAAAGGGTGCAGGCCTTGTCAGGAATAAATATGAAGTTCTGGGGCGCCTGGGTGGCTCAGTCATTAAGCGTCTGCCTTCGGCTCAGGTCATGATCCCAGGGTCCTGGGATCGAGCCCCGCCTCGGGCTCCCTGCTCTGCGGGAAGCCTGCTTCTCTCTCTCCCACTCCCCCTGCTTGTGTTCCCGCTCTCACTCTCTCTCTCTGTCAAATAAATAAATAAAATCTTTGCAAAATAAATAAATAAATAAATACAAAGTCCTTGGGAAGGACTGTTAGTATGCCCCACCGCAGAACCTAGAGGAACCTCCACAGAAATTTATCTTGATCCCTTCTGTCAGCCCTGGGGACCCCAGAAGATACAGTCAGGCCGAACTTTCTTCTGCTTCCAAATTGGGGCTCTCCGAGAGGTGAGGGCCTTGGTCTGAAGGACCCAGTATGTGGTGATCACAGAGAGGAGTTTCAGGCCCTGCCACGTATAAAGGTGAGGATCTTAAGGTAAGGCTGAGAGGATGGAGAGGGCCCACAGAAACTTGTCCTTTCTCTCAGCTGTGAGAGGTCCCAGGCAGGGCTGTCAGATACAGATGTCCCCTCCACCCTCCCACTTCCTTACCTGGTATCTTTGGGAGGTGGGGGCCTTTTCTGTCAGAGCGGACAGAGTTAAGTTTCTCACATGATTCGTGTCTCCCTCAGGTCAGTTGGTGGCCATCCCCCACCTCCTGCCCACACTCCTGCCTGCTGGCCCAACACAAGTCATCATGTCTCTCAGTAAGAAGAGTCATTGCCACAAGGCTGAAGGAGGCCTTAAGGCCGAAGAAGGAGCTCAGGGCCCGGTGGGTGCACAGGTTCCTGTCACTGAGAAGGAAGCTGCCTCCTCCTCTCTCTCTCCTTTGATCCAGGGCACCCCAGAGGTGGTGCCTCCTGCTGGAAAACCAAGTGTTCGCCAGAATTCTCAGAAAGCCTGCTCCTCCTCCACCACCGTCAAAGCCACTCCATTGAGCAAACCAAAGGAGGGCTCCAGCAGCCCAAAACAGGGTCTGAGCACCTCCCCGCCTCCACCAGATCCTGAGTCCTTGCTCAGTGATGTGCTAAACCAGAAGATGGCTGAATTGGTGCAGTTCCTGAGTGCCAAGTATGTATCAAAGGAGCCCATCACAGAGGCAGAAATGCTGCAGAGCGTCATCAAAGAGCACAGGGGCCACTTCCCTGTGATCTTCAGGAAAGCCTGTGAGTGCATGGAGGTTGTCTTTGGCATTGAAGTGAAGGAAGTAGACCCCATCAGCCACTCCTATGTGCTTGTCAAAACCCTAGATCTCACCTACGATGGGATGCTGAGTGATGACCAGGGCATGCCCAAGACCGGCCTCCTGATCCTTATCTTGGGTATGATCTTTGTGGAGGGCAACCGTGTCCCTGAGAAGAGGATCTGGGAGGTGCTGAGTAAGATCGGAGTGTGTCCTGGGAGGAAGGATTTCATCTATGGGGAGCCCAGGAAGCTCATCACCGAAGATTTCGTGCAGGAAAAGTACCTGGAGTACCGGCAGGTGCCCAGCAGTGATCCTCCATGCTATGAGTTCCTGTGGGGTCCCAGGGCCCACACTGAAACCAGCAAGATGAAAGTCCTGCAGTTTTTTGCCAAGTTCAGTGGTACCGACCCCGCTTCCTTCTCACCCTGGTATGAGGAAGCTCTGAGAGATGAAGAAGAGCGAGCCCAGGCCAGAGTTTCCGCCACTGATGATACTAGGGCCACGGCCAGTGAAAGTTCCAGTGTCCCATCTGGCAGCCTCTCCTGCCCTGAGTGACGTCTGAAGAAGATCTCCACTCTGTGTTTGAAGAGGGCAATCAAGGCTCTAAACAGTGGAGGACTGAATTGCAGATTTTATCTTTTTGGTATTTTTCAAATGTTCTGCTTTCTAAAAGGTTTTTTAGCTTCAGAGTTTAGGCTCCTGAATGATACTGGTTACATGTTTATTGCTGTTTATCGGGTTTAAGAAAAAGAATTTTGCTCTTCTGGAAAACCTATTGGGAAGCTTTTATTTTCTGATCTGGAAGAGGATAGCATAGTATTGATAGCGAAATTTCCTTAGAACTATGGAAGAGCCCAGCAGTAAAATAGATGGGATTAAGAAACAGAGGCGGAAATGTAAAAGATGGTTATCCCAGGATTCCCGTATCCCATTTAGTCTGTTGAGTAGTAAAATTAAAGATCTGTACTTGGATTTGTTTGGCTAAAGAATGCGTGAGAAATTAAATCTTAATAAATGAAAGCCCTGGCTCACTGGCTCATTTATTCTTACAAGTGTTTTACAGGTAAGAGAAAAGTCTAGAATGGAAAACTGCTCTTAGCAGTTCCTTTGGGAGTGTGGGTAAACCAGAGAGAAATCTCCACCTGTGGCAGGGACGGAAGGTGCCACTGAGCCCAGTGGACAAACCACGTGTTCTATATGCGTTCCCTACAGGATTTCCAGAGAATAGGGGGATATTTCTTTGAGGTGGTGTCCATGGCCTGGCACTTTTTCCCTGGCCTGGGAAAGCCCAGAGCCCACTCCTTTGAAAGGGCATTTTAATTATCTTGAGTGTGATTTGGCCAACTCTAAGCAAGGGCTAGACCTTTGGTGGGGGTGAAATGAGTGAAAAGAGTGGTTTGGATGGAAGAGCAGCTGGGAGGGAGGAACAGAGTTAGTCCTTGATTCAAATTCTAGGATTGCATTCGGCCGGGGAAGACTTCCCCATATCCAAATTAAGTAATATATCCATGAACAGGGACATTTTGTATATCTACAAAGCAGCATCTTCGGCTCACTTCGTGGTTTGTGTCCTGGAGTGCTGCATATTCTCCAAGATGCCATGGAAAACACATACACGCACACACACAGTCAGTCCCAGAGGAGAGAGTGATAGAGTCGAGTCTGGGGTCAAAATCATATTAACAGGGCGTCTGGGTGGCTCAGTTGGTTAAGCGACTGCCTTCGGCTCAGGTCATGATCCTGGAGTCCCGGGATCGAGTCCCACATCGGGCTCCCTGCTCAGCGGGGGGTCTGCTTCTCCCTCTGACCCTCCTCCCTCTCATGCTTTCTGTCTCTCACTCTCTCTCTCTCAAATAAATAAATAAAATCTTTAAAAAAAATCATATTAACAATTACTGCTATTTATTAAAGATCCAACAAATGCCAGGCACTGTGCCAGGCACGTTACTTATATTACATACATTCTAGCAGTTCTACAAGATAGGGCTTATCAAACCCACTTCACAGGTGAAGAAACTAAGGCTCATAGCCCTTGGCAGTTTGCAGTTTGCCCAAGATCACATGTCTAGTATGTGACAGGGCTGGGACTAAATCCCTGGTCCAAATTTGTCTAAGCCCAGGCTGTTCTCACTCCTCCCACCCTGAGGGTGACCTTTTGTCTCTTTGCTCATTTCTCTTCTCCATGCTCTGTAAGGTCTTTTAGGCAACAAAAAGACGGGTCCTATGGCCAAAGTAGGCCCAAAGAAGGAAGGGGACAATGACAAGATTTGGGGACTATCTGGGCTTTATTTCCCTAGGGTCTGCCTGCGTGAGCCCCAGAGCTCCTGGAGAGCTGACTCTGCCCAGGCGCTGCTGTGTGTGTCCAGTCCCAGCACTTCCCTGCGTGACGGCACCCTTGCCCAGGTCTTCCTCTGTCTGCTTTCCTGTCCAACGCTACAATCTGGCCTGCTGACCAACATCACCCTCTTCCTTCGAAGACCTGTGCTCTCAGGGGAACAGCCGCAGTCACCCATCTTCCCCCAGTCATGGAGCATCCCTACTCTTTACAAAAGGATGTCCCCCTGGCTGTCCCTCCTGCTTTCTGGAACCCTGTTAGCAACAGCCTTTTAGCAGTAGAAGTGCACTTTGGAGGATGGTTAGATGCCCGAACACCCCCTCCTGGCATCCTTGACACACGCTCGAGTTGTTGTTCAAATGAGCTGGTGAGTCTGATTTGCACATAATCTACTGGTTCTCAGGATGTAACCCTGATGTTAGAGAGGGTTTTTGAAAGCATACTAATAGTTGCAGTAAGAGTCTAATAAGCTGTATTATTTGAAACGGGCCCACTGATCACATCAGCAGATGAGCAAGCTCACCTAGATGGCCCAAAACCCACACATTTCTGCTAAGTGGTAGATGAGGAAACAGCACAGAAACCACTGTGTAAGCAGACGGCTACAGGGGCTGAATGTAAAACCCTGGAGTCCTAGGAGGTGAACAATGGTTTTTTGGTGGACATGTTGCTCTGGTTTTAAAAAAACAAGTTAGCCATGCTTCCACTGCTTCTCGTACGTATATCTTGCCCACAGGAAAATCCTAGTTTGCAGTCTGCCTAACGACACCTGTGCAGGTATTTGGGGCTGTTCAGTCATGCGGAGGGGAGCAGAGACTCACAAGTTAAGGTTTTGATTATACACCATAAGGACGGAGAACATTCCCAGGCTGCTGAGATCACCGAGGTTACTGGAAAGGGCAAGGCCTGCCAACACTGACAGGGTCACTTGAAAACTAGATGTGATCCTGTATTTGAGAACACCTGTCGCATAGCAGGCACTTGAAAAAGTTGGCGAGTTTCAAGGCAAATTTGGTTTTCTCAGGAACTCCTCCAAGAAATGGAAGGGGTTGTCATCATACCAAATTCTAGTAATTGCTTTTTATTTTTATCTAGTAGATGGTGGCTTCTAGGAGAGACTACAAGTGCTCATCCACATCTGTCTCTCTCTCCTTCCTGGGCGGCCCACTTGTAGGTAGGAGCCAGTATGCCATTTCCATCCTTCCTCTGCTGTTCAGCAGCAAACATTCGGACCCCCTGTCAAGATGGAGAGCTATAACATGGAAACAGCCCAGATCCCTGAATTACCTGAGAGCATGAAAGCCCCTGCCAACCCACGTCGGAATTGATGTGCACAAAAAATAAACCTTCATTGTACAAAACCATTTAAATTTCAGGACTTCTCTGTTGCATAAGCTAACACTTGTTTTAACTAATTAATGCCCAGCACTTATTTCTGTGGTTAAGCAGATTTAAATATTTTAATTACAAAGGTGATTGTGCAAATGTACTTCCTGCAAACCATTTACTCTTGGCATCCTTTGTCCAACTCTGAGCTTACATCCACCGATACCCAGAAACTTATGTCCTCT
This sequence comes from Mirounga leonina, assembly GCF_011800145.1. Taxonomy (NCBI): domain Eukaryota; kingdom Metazoa; phylum Chordata; class Mammalia; order Carnivora; family Phocidae; genus Mirounga; species Mirounga leonina. Next base: position 27,305,732 of record NW_023270175.1, read on the forward strand.
AACTTAGTGTGTCTGTTTTAAGCAGCTGGAAGCTCTGCAGTAACTAGTTTCTCATCACAAACAGAACAAGGGGCTGGAGGTCCCTAGTAATGGGAAGCAGAGATTCCATAATGCATCTTATACCTCATTGGTGGACAGTGATTGTCAAAATTTTAGATATGGGACATCACACTCCAACTGAAGCCTTCAAAAGAAATCCAATCCATAAACATGAGGAAGGCAGAGCAGTCTGACCGAAGGGAGGACTATAATCCCCGAGTCCTGCCCACTCAGCACTCTTACCTCTTCCTTGGGGACAGTGGCCCTGTCACCCAACCATAGAACTCTAGGTTCCCTCTGAGCACTGCGGGGAAATCCCTGTGCTAGAAGCCCCTTCCTGGGCCATGGACTGTCACGCCCCTCACAGGCATGAATCTGTGTGGACTCCATTCGGCCCAATGCACTGAATCCCAGTTTTGCTGCCTGGCTCTCCAGCATCATCAACAATTCATGAGCCCCAATTTCTGCGTCTCCAGCCTAACTTACCACCCCATCTCTCGTGCCCAACTCCTCACTGCCCCACCCCTGACCTAGACACACACTGGCACATGCTGTCCTACCCACTCATCCAGTCTCGATTTTCAGCATGGGACCGGCTGCCTTCCCCGTAACCCACTATCCCCCTCAGAGTTCTGTTAGGATTTTTCGCAGGCTCTTCCTTCCTGCTGATGCCAATCCTTGTCTTTTCCTTCCTTCCTAGCCTTGCTTTGAACTCTCTTCTGCAAAGAGGCCCCAGCTGGTACCTTTCCCTGGTAGCTTCTCAGCACCAAATAACATGGAGGGCCTTCCCTGACTTGGCAGCCATGTTTCACTACAAAGGCAGAACCCTTTCAAGTACTCTAATGCCACACAAATGATGAGGATTTCCTCTCTAATGGGGGCAGGAATTATTCCCAGCCCCGTGTGAGTTCCAGAGTTCTCTTTCTGTGCAGGAATCTCCTCTTAATATTCTGTCCTGCAAATTTTAGCTACCTTGGCCTTCCTGGACTCCCAGCTTCATCTCAATTCAAGGAGACTGTCCAGGCTTCCCCCTCTGTGCACTCTGGCATGCATTACCTCCCCAGGCAAATAAACTAGGGTATCATAGAACTGACCTCATTTGTTTTCCATTTCTTAGAGATCGCTGTCCTTCGTGACCTGATGTCCAATAAATTGAAAATTGTTTTGCATGTTTCATCTGGATTTTTAGGTATATCATATCAGAATTTGGTTCCTGTTACTTCATTGTGGCTAGAAGTCCTATAATCTGAATTTAAAATCTAAATTACCTAGGCATGATAAATGCCCCAGAATTTCAGTCTTATTCAAATTAAAATCAGAACTGAAAGGCTGTGGACACATTTATGTTAACATAGACATACTAATTTGCAACCAGGAGACTATACAGGAAAGTATCCAACAGTGTTTTCCTCTACTAGTGGAAGTATAAGTGATCCCTTCATTTTCTTATGTATGGTTTTAAAAATTTCCAACATTTATGAAACACATGAATTACCTTTATAATTATAAAACGTAAGTATTTCAAAATGTGATTTTGACTACCAAAAATTAATACACATTCTTTAGATGGTTTGTTTACAAAATTGATCAGTCTCTCACCAGATTCTACCCACCTCTGGCATGCCTACTTCTTGTTTGACTAGAAAGAAAAGAAATGCAATCCATTTAGTTAGCTATGTGTAGTAATGCAACTCTCCTCACACTTTCAAAGACAATGCTGTACAGTAAGAATCTTCTTTTTTTTTTTTTTAAAGATTTTATTTATTTATTTGACAGAGACAGAGATAGCGAGAGCAGGAACACAAGCAGCGGGAGGGGGAGAGGGAGAAGCAGGCTTCCCCCCGAGGAGGGAGCCCGATGTGGGACTCGATCCCAGGACCCTGGGATCATGACCTGAGCCGAAGGCAGACGCTTAACGACTGAGCCACCCAGGCGCCCCCTATCTTCTTTTTAAAGCCCTCTCTCCAGGGCGCCTGGGTGGCTTAGTCGATTAAGCGTCTTGGCTCAGGTCATGATCCCGGAGTCCCAGGATCAAGTCCCACATTGGGCAGGTTCCCTGCTCAGCGGGGAGTCTGCTTCTCCCTCTCCCCTCACCCCATTCTCATGCTCTCTCTCTCTCTCAAATAAATAAATAAAATCTTAAAAATAAATAAATAAGGTCCTCTCTCCAGAAAAAGTATTCACACATTTTAAAAGGGGAAATTACATTTACATCTAAATCATATTCTCCATGATTTGATTGGATCCAATATTTATAGGAAGCATAGTATACAAGCAATTTTAGGAGAAGGAATTAGAATTATCACGTTCATTACTAGGAGTGTTGTTTATGTCTCTTGTCAAAGCTCATAATAAATAAATCATGTTATTTTAAAAATATGTTCTTCAGTCATTACCGCATTAATTCCAAATTGTGCCTGAAATGCACTATGATTTTCCTGATTGATGCAACATTTTCATAAGAATGTTTATCCTTCTTTCAGAGACTAGCACACAACTATCAACACAGTTTTTTAACACACAATTATCTTTCACAAAGTAAATACCGTGTAAAAAGTCTTGCTTCATAATTTGGATAATACGTCTCTACTATATACGTTATATGCTTTGTTTTTAGCTGTATCTCACATGCTCCCATTCTGCATTCAATAATTCCACCATTTTAATGATTTCATTCACACACTGCCCAAAGCCATTAAATGGTCATCGATATCATTCCATATTATTTGTGTGCCTTAGGATTTTCTCATCGCTGTATTACTTGTTCTTTTATTTTAGAACAACTACACAGCCTCTTTCCTCATGTGAGCCTTTTCTCTTTATTTTTTGAACCATGGCACTATTCTGAAACTGGAAATCCCAGAATTTTACCAAATGATTGGGATCCAAAGGTGTTTCTGTAGATTTTAAGTCATAAAATATATACACATTATTTATTTATTTGCAATGGAATCATCATCTTGTAATACTTCTATTTTTTCCCTTTTAGAATATAGGTTCACATTCTCCAAAGAAAGATGCAAGTGAATTAATAAGTACCAGCATCTGCCAATACCATTTTTTTTTATGAACACCATGTAATATTGAGCTAGCATTTTCCCCCTGCAAAATTAAAACTGTTCCTTATTTTCCCACATTACCTTGTTGCCTTTATATGCATTTGCTGTAGGTCTAAATAATTTGATGACTATAGCCCAACAATTACAAATTACTACTACATCATTTATGATCGTAGGTGTCCTGTCATTTTTGCCCTTTCTGCAAACTTCTGTAAATCTTTTCCTCTATACATACAGTTTCATATACTTTAAGCTATGTCTACAATAGACTGAATATTTGTGTCTTCCCCAAATTCATGTATTTGGAGGTGGGGCCTGTGGGAAGTTCACAAAGGTGGAACCCTCATGAATGGGACTGTATCCTTGTAAGAGGCCCGAGAACTAGCTAGTTCTCTTTCTGCCATGTTAGGATACCAAGAAGTTGGCAATCTAGAATCTGGAAGAGAGCTCTCCCCAGAACCCAACCATGTGGGCACTACGATCTCACAATGCTAGCCTTCAGAACTGTGAGAAATAAAATTCTGTTGTTAATAAGCCACCTGGTTTATGGTATTCTGTTACAGGAGCCTAACCTGTCAAAGCTAAGACAATGTCCAAAGCTATTGCTTTATAACAGTCTTAAAAAAAAAAAAAAAATTCTTGGCTATTTCCATTTCTCTTATATTTTCAAAGAAATGGTTTTTGTTGCATTGACATTGTTTATCATTTCTCTAATCCCAATTTCATTGATTTCTGCTCTTCCATATATTGTTACTATCCTTCTGTTTGCAATGGATTTAATTAACTTTCTTTTTATAGTTTAAGGTGGAAGCTGATATTATCAAACTGAGTCCTTTTTCCTAATACAAGCACTTAATGACATAAATTTCCCACTTGGCACTGCTTTAGTGAAGTGCCATAAATTCTGATATGTATTTAGATTTTCATTCAGTTCAAACTATTTTCTAATTTCCTTCCGTTTTGCTTTTGAAGCATGGGCTAGTAAAAAGGTATTATTTAATTTCCAAATATCCAGGGATCCTGCTGACATAAAAAAACTAAATAAATGCGGACACCTAAAATGCCAGGGTGAGGAGTTTGTACCTAATGTGTTGAGCGATGGGGAGCCATTGATGATTTTTGAGAAGTATACTGACATGATCAGAGCTATGTTCAATAAAAAACAATTTTGAAGGATACAATGGATTGGAGGCAGGAAATAGATATTTAGCAGTCAGCCACTCCTTCTACCCAACTATGCCATAGTGTGCACTTACAACTATTAAATTTCTGTTTCTGAAAAACCGTGTCTCTAAGTAGCGGGTCACTTTGAATTTAAATCCCAATTTAAATGTACTACCAAATTCACTAGTTAGTGTCATCTGCAAACCTAATTAGCACACATTTGAACTATCTACACAAATAACTGGCTTAAGCATTATTACATCTAAGCCAGTTAAATTGCTCAAATTGGGCTAAAATTGTTGTCAGTGGAATAGATATTTACATTTAATAGATGCGTTTCAAACTGTAAGTAATTGCTACTTAGGTACTTAGAACCCAAAACATAATTGTCATGAGACAGAATTAGTAGGAAATCAGAATCTTATAAATCCCTGCCTAATGATTCTGAACCATATACCTAGAAGTCTGGTTGCTATATATTTTCAAAGTTTTCATGCTGTTTTAAATCAAAAACCATTTGTTTCAACAAATTTCTTGGAACTCACAAATACTGTGGAACTAGAACAATCTTATCAGCCAAAATGTGTGACTTAAAAAGTAAGCAAAACTAGGTTGGCCTGGGTTCATTAAAGAACATTACATTCTATTCAGCAAGATTCTGCAGTTTTAAAGGTTTTTGTTATTTTTTCAATACAGCAAAGTATGACAACGTCCATATTATATAGGCAGGAAGTTGGAATGTTCTCTTGAATATCTATATAAGGAAACAGAAATAATTACTTGCCATGAATGGGAGACAGGCAAAGCATTTGAAGTCATGCCCTGCACTTAAAAGAATCTGGTAGGGATTTCACTTTTCCTTACTTGGCTCTTCACAGACAGTAAGCATAAGAGAGACTCTTGAATCATGAACTGGATATACAACACTCATCCTGAAGTCACTTAGCAGCTTTCAAAGAACACTCCAAAACTTTGTCAAGGCCACTCTTTTTGCCATTCCCACCAATGTTGCTTTAGTTCAGAGTGTGGCTTTTAATGTTTTGGGGTTATGGATCCCTTTCAGAATCTGATGAAAAGCAGGGGAAATGGAAACTTTTGCCAAGAAAATTCTCTTGTTTGTGCACAAAACTCATAATTTTGCCTATAATTTCAAGGTTGATAGATTCTTCCCTGTTACGGCTTGAATTGTGTTCCCCAAAAGACATGTCGAAGTCCTAACCCCCAGTACCTGTGAATGTGACCTTATTTTGGAAATAGGGTCCTTCTAGAATGTAATCAATACATTAGGGGTAGGCCATAACCCAATATCATTGGAGTCCTTACAGAAAGAGGGAGAACAATGTGAAGAGCCAGATACACAGGGAGAATGCCATATGAAGATGAAGACAAATTGGTATGATGCTCCCATAGCCCATGGAACACCAAAGATCGAAGCTGTCACCAGAAGCTAGAATATAGGCATGGAACAGATTCCCCCTCCGAACACTCAGAAGAAACCAACATCTTGATTTCAGACTTCTGGCCCCCAGAATCGTGAAACAATAAATTTCTGTTGTTCTGTGCTATGCAGTTTGTTTCGGCAGCCCTTGCAAACTAATACCCAAACTCTCAAGTCCCGTCTGTTATCATAAATATTTTTAGCAACCTATGAAACCCAGGATCCTTCCATTTTCAGGTATTTGTTCAGCAGCCAGACCCAAGATACCTTGAGGAAAGTATAAAGCAAAATTTGCTGCAACTTCTATGACTAAGACTACAAAATATTATACCTTTTAAGAATCACTGCATAGTTTAATGAACCACTAAAGAGTGTGCTTTGAAAACAGAAGAGGCTGGTAGCCAAAATTTCATTGCAGTGTTCAGACTCTCCATATGACTAACCTTTGCTTACTCAGTGATTAATGTGTTTACCTGTCTTCTCCATGAGCATAGAGTTGAATATCAAATTTGCAGCTGACTCACTTTTTAGTGGATATTCAAACACACTCTTTTTCCAGTGATAAGTAAAAAACTTATTTTCAGTGAAATAAAATGTAGGCAATAGGCAAATAAACTTGTACCTACCAAACTGTTAGTGCGAGTTCTTTCTCATGTTGTTTGCTGGGATTTATATCAGTTTCCCATGCCCACAGGTCTTTGAAGTATGGAAAATATATGAGTTTAAAGATGTGTGGGTGCAGAAATGAAAAATCAAATAATATAAGCCAGTACATATTGTTTTGAGGTCAAAGAAGGTGTTAAAAGTTCATGAAGTAGAATCGGTTTCATGATGTTCAAAAATAAAGAAAGAACTTGTTTCCTCTAAATTTATTTTTTTTAATCTCTAGGGGAAAATACACTATCCTATCAACTTTGAGTTTGGGGCTCTGTTTTAAGAAGGGTTTCCTTCTAATTTTCTTTTGTGGTGGTAAAAATACTTTTCATGTTGGGTATGAAAAGAAAATATAAATATTAATACCAGGAGAATTATTTATTCATCAAATATTTGCAAAGTGTCTACTACATCTGTGGCACCCTGCTGGACAATGGCAATACAGAGACAAATGGTCCCTGCCTTCAAGGAATCTGATAGGAAAAGACACAAAACCCAACAATTATAGTATATGATGACAGCCATCATCTCATTCATTCAGGATTGGTGGGAGGGACTGTGGAGGATGGATGCCCTATAAGAGATAGTAATTCAGTTGAATCTTAAAATTGGCAAGTGCATGCCTGGGAGATGTGATAGCAGGAACTAAGGCAAAGGTAAGACACAACATGTTACATGAGATATACTAAGAAAAATATATCCGTTGTTTATTTGAAATTCAAATTTAACTGGGTGTCTTATATTTATATTTTCTATGTCTGGCAACTCTTTATATAGAGGAACAAACATATTTCAGGTTTGTTGGAATGTCAAGTGCACTTCAGGAATTATGAGAGACACGGCTGGAAAGGTAGGCAGATGTGAGATCATGAAAAACTGTTTGCCAAGTCAGGCATCTTGTACTTAGTTGTGAGAACAATGGTGAGCCGTTGAAAGTTTTTATTTTATTTTTTTAAGATTTTTTATTTATTCATTTGAGAAAGAGAGAGATCATGCGTGAGAGCACGAGCAGGGGTGGGAGGATCAGAGGAAGAGGGAGAAGCAGACTCCCCACTGAGCAGGGAGCCCAACATGGGGCTCAATCCCAGGACCCGGGGATCAGGACCTGAGCCGAAGGCAAATGCTTAGCCCAACTGAGCCACCCAGGAGCTCTGAAAAAAGGTTTTAGCACAAGAGTAATACAATCAGACTTCTCTTTCAGATGAGTTATTCTGAAAACACATGGAGCATGCATTCAAGTCTTTAAGAGTAGAGACGGGGAAATTACTAGACTAATGTTAGGTTAATCCAGGAGAGATGATGTTAGCTTAACTCATGCAATAGTTGGGAGAGATGGAGATAAGACCATAGAAGAAACTTGTAGGAGTAAAATCCAGAAGTATGAGTGGTTGACTACATGGGGTGATGAGAGAGAGCGAGTCTGGGCTGACTCCAAATGTCCTACCCTAGTGACTAGACAAATGAATGGGAAATATAGGAGAAGGGATTAGATTTTTAGGGAAGATGACAAATTATATTTTAGGCATGTTAAGCTGGTAGCACTAGTGGACCAGCCAAATGGAAATGACCAAAAGGTATCAGGGGAGCATTCTGTGTTGAGAGTAGAGATTTGGGGATCATCAGGATAGAATTAAAACTATAAAAGCCAGAGAACCAATTAAGAGCACTCATTCTTGCAGTTGATAGAATTAAAAATCTTCTTGAAGGAAAACTGCCACTCAGTGTAGTTTTAATCTTAGCTCATCAATATACCATAAAAAGATCCAATACAGTGAATATACAATTATGGCAGGATCCTGTACTTATTGCAAACCATGTGGTGGAGTTGCTGTTTATCTTATTTGTGGAATTGCCTCATATTTAATATACCTGAATATGATGTGAGAGATTACCGCTAGGAATAGGCCAACTTGTAGAAAGTGCTAACAATCAATATTTTTGTAGAATACATATATTATTCTCATCACAAGGCGTAACCAAACATAAATAAGATGACTTATCTGGGCCAATATGGGCATTTATAAAATTGACTTTCTGGTCTTTACTACAGTTCAAAATTTCTACACTGCCAACATTGGTTGTAGCCATAGGTAGCAAAGGAGCTCGTTCAATCAAGTGCCAATGTGTAGATTAATGTGGGTGAAATGTGGGTGTGTGTGAGGTTCATATGAAGAGCAGTTTAACCTGGAGAAAGAACATTTGTACGTTAAATAAAATGGAGTCTTTCACCACCTATCAAGGCTCTAACATATGTACATCAATAATAAGCATATAGGTGAATTACTAGCAGCCTGATGTGCCAGGCATAGAACTAAACAATTGACATGTTATCTCATATAATTTCCATAGAAATCCTATGAGCTAGGTGTATGGTCATTTTATCATTGAGGAAAGTGAAACTCAAAGAAGTTGCTTAACCTTTACAGAGACACAATCATTTCTAAAGTCTACACTTGAGAATTTCATATATATGTATATAAATATATATATATATTTCTTTTATATATCTACACATACATATATATGAAAATATATACCATAGTTATTTTTTAATCATGGTCAAAGTAACCATTTCTAATTTCACTGGTTGATTCACAGTTCACATAATAGTGTTCTTCAAAGGGAATAGTATAACATGGATTCCTCCCTCTCTGAATAGCTATGAAATTAAATACCCAACATATTGCTTTGCCATATGTCTATTTACCTTCCTAGATTTGAGCCATAGAATCTCAGTGTTGAAAACTATTTTAAAGTTTAGCAAGTCCAACTTCCCTTTCTGTGTAGGATTCCCTCTTTGACATCTTTGACACAGAGTTTTTTAGTCCCTGCTCAAATATCCACAGTGACTAGGAGGACAAAAGGTCACCAATCCCATTGCTGGGCAGCTGTAGTAGGTCCTAAATCTGTCTTCTAAAGATTTACAGGTCCTTTTGTGTTGTTTTAAATGGAAGATTTTATTCTTTTCTATGGTTGAGTAATATTCCAGTGTGTGTCTCTGTGTGTGTGCGTGTGTGTGCGCGTGTGTGTGCACACTTGCGCCTACCATATTTTTTTCATCCAGTGGACACTTAGGTCATGTCTATTTTCCATAGTGGCTGCACAAATTTATATTCTCACCAACAGTGCACAAAAGTTCCCTTTACTCCACATCCTCACCAACACTTGTTATGTCTTACCTTTTTGATTTTAGCCACTCTAACAGGAGTGAAATGATATCTCTTTGGGATTTGGGTTTGCATTTTCCCCATGATGAGTGATGTTAAGCATCCCTCCATGTACTTGTTGGTCATCTGTACAGCTTCTTTGGAAAAATGTCTACTCAGATCATTTTTTAAAAATATTTTTTCTTCTGACTCCTCCATAGTACTTTATAACTTTGTTTGACTTCACTTACACTTTGTGTAAGTGCTTCACTTTTATTTTAGGGAACTAGGAGTATTTTAAACATGACTTTTTAAGGCCTTATGACTTCAGAGAGTACCATAAGGGTAGAAAACCACTTTCCTCAATAATGTTTGTTTTTTACTAATGCATCAAGAAGAATGCTTCACTGTTAATAGTGGGGATGGAGGGCAAGGACACATTATGAAGATCTGTGCTGGTTTTAATCCTAATATAATTTATCTTTTAAATTAATCTGAGTATGAGGTGAACCTAACTTGCACATTGGAAAATCACAAGTGGGGAAAAAAAACCCTCAAAGATCTGAAGGCAAAAGTAAATCAACCCATCTTTGTAGATAGTATCTTTTACATGGAAAATCCTAAAGAATACAGACACACATGTAAAATATGAATGCTATTAAAAGAATTCAGCAAAAGTACAGGATATGAGATCAACACACAAAACTCAGTTGTAATTCTACATGCCAGCAATGCCCAATCTGAAAAGCAAATTGAGAAAATTCCATTTACGATAGCATCCAAAAGAATAAAATACCTATGTGTAAATTTAACCAAACAGGTATGTTTTATACACTGAAACCTATAAAGTATTGCTGAAATAAATGAAAGAGGACTTAAATAAATGGAAATAAATGCCATGTTTATGGATTGGAAGACATAATATTGCTAAAATAATATTCAGGGGCACCTGGGTGGCTCAGTTAGTTGGGTGTCTGGCTCTTGGTATCGGCTCCAGTCGTGATCTCGGGGTCTTAGGATTGGGCCCTGTGTCACGCTCCACGCTCAGCCCAGAGTCTGCTTGGGATTCTCCCTCTCCCTCTGCCCTTCCCTCTGCTCTCTCTCTCTCTCTCCTCTCTCTCTCTCTCTAGGATGAATAAACAGTCTTTAAAAAAAAAGATAATATTCAAACACTACCAAAATCAATCTACAGATTTCAATGTGACCTTGTTGAAATTCAACATCCTTTTTTGCAGATATGAAAAAGCTGATACTAAAATTTACATACAATTGCCAGGGACCACAAATGGCCAATACAATTTTGGAAAAAAGAACAAAGTTGAACTTAACACTTTCCAATTTCAAACTTATGACAAATCTACCATGATCAAAACAGTGTGGTGATGCATAAGGATAGATACATGGACCAATGGACTAGAATTGAGAGTCCAGAAGTAAATTCAAACATCTAAGGCCAACTGATTTTCAACAGGGGTGTCAAGGCCAATAAATGGGGTTCAAAATAGTCTCTTCAACTAATAGTGTTTAGACAATTGTATATCCAAGTGCAAAAACATAAATTTGGACCCCTGTCTCACACCACATACAAAAATCAACAAAAAATGTATCAATACCCTAAATGAAAGAGCTAAAAGTGTAACTCTTAGAAGAAAGCATAGGTGTAAATCTTCATGACCCTGGATTTGGCAATGGATTCATCAAAAACATAAGCAACAAAGGGAAAAAAAATAGGTAAATTGAACTTCATCAAAATTTAAAAACTTGTGTGCAAAGGATGTTACCATGACAGGGAAAAGACAACCTACTGGATAGGAGAAACTATATGTAAACTACATATCTGATTAGGATCTCATGTCCAGAACATGGAAACACTCTTACAACTCAACAACAATAACAAAAAGCCCCAAACAACCCAATTAAAAAATGGATAAAGGACTTGAATAACCATTTATCCCAAAAGATATCCAAATGACAAGCACTTGAAAACATGCTCAACATCATTAGTCATTAGAGAAATGCAAACCAAACCCACAAGGACATATCACTTCACACCCACCAGGATGTCTATAATAATAAAAAAGAACAAATACCAAATAACAAGTGTTGGCAAGGATGGTGAAAAATTGTTGGTGGGAATGTAAAATGGTGCAGCTACTGTGGAAAACATTTTGATAGTTCCTCAAGTTAAACACAGAATTACCATATGACCCACTTCTGGGAATGAATATACCCAAGAGATTTGAAAACATTCAAACAAAAACTTGTACACAAACATTCTTAGCAGCACCACTCACAATAACCAGAATGTGGAAACAACAGAAATGTCCATCATTGGGTTGAGTGAATAAACAAATGTAGTATGTCCATACAATAGGATATTATTAAGCCATAAAAAGGAATGAAGTATTGATACATGCTACAACGTGGATAAACCTTGAAAATATCCTGAGTGAAAGAAGCCAGACACAGAAGGTCATATGTTGCATAATTCCATTTATATGAAATATGCAGACTTGGTAAATCTGTAGAGACAAAAAGCAAATTGGTTTTGCCAGGGGTTGGGAGGAGGGTTGAATGGAGGAGTGACCACCTAATGGGTACAGAGGTTCCTTGTGAGGTGATGAAAATGATTTGAACTTGATGCAGGTGGTGGTTGCACAACATTATGGATGCCCTAAATGCCCCTGAAATGTACACTTTAAAATGGTTAATTTCATGTTATGTGAATTCCACCTCAACAAAAAAATGAAAGCTATCTAAATGCAATCATACAGCATGTAACCTTTTGAGAGGAGTTGTTTTCATTCAGCATAATTCCCTTGAGATCCATCCAAGCCATCTGCCTTCTGTGTCTTCAGAGAAACCTATCAAAGGGCCAAAGGCAAGCACAAAGCCAGCTAGCATGTCAGTGGCATTCTCTACCCACGTTAACATTGCTCCATTCACACTGTGTACATTTCCACCAGGTGTGATGCCACTTACCTATCCTATCCTCTAGGCCATGTTTCTCCTCCTTGTTTCTAAGGCTATGGCGACATTCTTTGCTGAATTTAATGAGCATCTGTATTAGTTACTATTGCTGCTGTAATGAACTGCTACACACTTCGTGGCTCAAAACAACACAAATTTATTATGTTGCAATTCTGAAGGTCAAAAGTCTGAAGTGGGCTTCACTTGGTTAAAATCAGAGTATTGGCAGGGCTGCATTCATTCCCTTTGGAGACTCCAGGGGAGAATACATCTCCTTGTCCTTTCCAGGTTTCAGAGAATACCAACATTCCTAGCCTCCCCAGCCCTTCAACAATCTCCAAAGCATCATTCCAACCTCTGCTTCCATTATCACAGCCCCCCTCTCTCTGACCCTAATTCTGCTTCCCGTTATAAGACTGATTACAGTGGGCCCACCTGGGTATTTCATGTTAGCTCCCCATCTCAGGTCCCTAATTTAATCACACCTGCACCATCCTTTTTGCTGTGTAAATTAACAGACTCACAGATACTAAGGTTCTGAATGCAAACATATCTGATGGACCATTACTCAGCCTACTACAGTATTTTTTGCTGAATTCCAGACATCTTGGTTCAACAGCATTCCCCTGATTTACCAGCCTGGTTAGCCTTTCAAGGATCATCAGCAGAACCCATTAATTTAACTGCAATGCACTGAATGAACTGAGTGGAAAGTACCACAATAAACCGGACAAGCCAATTATCCTGCACCAAAGTCTGGACACACGCGAAATGACTTCTCTAGAGCTATAACTTTTATTAAAGTACAAGCCTTGCTTACTGCTGTTCACACTCTGCCTTCCTGGGAGCAGTGCTTGGGATATTTTGCAGCCTCAATACGCACTTGGTTAATGATTCTTTCTGCATCTTTTCACCAAGATATTATTTTGATGGCAGGTATTATGGACTTGCATTTTCCCACAGTAAAGTCACAAATGGGGCGCCTGGGTGGCTCAGTCGGTTAAGTGTCCGGCTCTTGGTTTTGGCTCAGGTCATGCCCTCAGGGTTGTGAGATCAAGCCCCACGTCAGGCTCCACGGTAGGCATGGAGCCTGCTTAAGATTCTCTCTCTCCCTCTGCCCCTCCACCCCCTCCCTCCCTCTCTAAAAAAATAAAGTCACAAATAATTTGTATTGGTAAATAGAACTAACTGATGCTTAAATACTCATTTGAGCTGTGCTATCACCAGTACTTTCAGAGGCACAAGATAACAGACCATATAATCTCACAAAAGCTAAATAATTCTTCTAAATATACATAAAACATGAAAGATTATATATCTCATTTTTATATGTCATTTATATATTACTAAATATGTAACTCCCCACATTAAAATGTGCAGGCATATCCACTCGGCAGCATTTGTCCCTAATCTCTACCATAGCATACTAGGTCTTCAAAAGGAAGTTTCTCGACCCTCAGTATATAAAAGTAAATAGCTTTTTCAGAAGTTCAGATTCGAAGTTCCATTACTCCCTGTGACTATTATTAGTTGTAAATGTAAAAAATATAGAAAATCGTACCAGATCTTCTGGGCCAGTCGACAGGGACAAGAGTGCTGGGACATTTATTCCCTCAGCCTGAGATTCCAAACACGCCTCTGTGTATTCACTGAATATGTTGACTTAATAGGGCCAAAGAGACTAAAACAGGAAGGCCCTTTTATTTTATTTATTTATTTATTTTTTTTAAGATTTTTATTTATTTATTTGACAGAGAGAGAGAGAGAGACAGCGAGAGAGGGAACACAAGCAGGGGGTGTGGGAGAGGGAGAAGCAGGCTTCCCGCTGAGCAGGTAGCCCGATGCGGGGCTCGATCCCAGGACCCTGAGATCATGACCTGAGCCGAAGGCAGACACTCAACGACTGAGCCACCCAGGCGCCCCTATTTTATTTATTTTTGTTTTAAAGATTTTATTTATTTATTTGAGAGAGAGAGCACAAGAGGGGGGAGGGTCAGAGGGAGAAGCAGACTCCCCGCCGAGCAGGGAGCCCAATGTGGGACTCGATCCCGGGACTCCAGGATCATGACCTGAGCCGAAGGCAGTCGCTTAACCAACTGAGCCACCCAGGCGCCCCTGGAAGGCCCTTTTAGAATATGCTTGGAAGATAGGCCTTCGAGCTTTGTTTGGACCTTCCTAAGACCCCTTTGGGGTTTTTTAAAATACCTCTACCCTCCCCCCTCTCTCCCTGCACTCCCACCCCATGCTAGCTACTTCGCTGCTCCAGCTCTTGGCTTGTGTTTACCTATGCATCTGGGTAGACGGTTTTGATATGACGGAATTACTGAGAATTTCTTGTTAAGCTTTGGTTTTAGTCTGTGTCACTAAGTCCAAAGGACAGAAATCTCTTTAGTGACGGTGGCCTCTGTTGTGTTTCCATGGTACCTTTACTGCAGTCTGTAGCAACCGGTGATGTGCATGACCTTAACCACTTCCCCATATATCAAGACACATAATAACTTTTTAATGACATGGTATATATTGATATTTCATTGTTTCTGTGTTTTTCTTTGTTTCTACTGTCTCTCTAAGCTGTGAGCTGAGAGTTTGAGAGCCAGACTTTGAAATGAGTCAGCTGTTTAGAGCCCAGACACTGAAAGAGGTTTCCGTAGCAACAGGAGATGTGTGGGAAAGCCTTATGCACACTATAGCTTAGGAAGCAGGATTTACTGGCTGAGGAGCAAAGCTTCCCCTCCATCCTGGGGTTATTTTCTTAGTACAGGGATATTTGGTTTGCGCTATTTTAGCTAACATTCAAACACGGTAAAATTTCTTCTCAAGGTAAACTTGGCATTTTGTGGAAATAAATTAAATACTGATATGAAACATATTCTGTTTCAAAAATAACCATAGAATCAATAAAGCACTATTAAATAAAGGAGCTAAGCTGTAGTCAAAGGTAAAGAGCTAAAGTATCTTATTGCTCTCATCACAAACACGTTCATGGCTACAAGGAGTTCAATCTGGCAAATGTCTTGCCTGAATACTTATCTGTAGAATGGTCCTTCAATATTTAGAAAATGTCTGACACCTAGCAGGTTTCCTAGAAGAGATTTCATTTTTCAGACAACCAATCCTTATATGATCCATGGCCAGCTCACTTGATGGGTTAAAAATTGTACCAAGCAAGTCGAAGCTTCTGGTCTGCTTCAACATTCCACTCAACCCTGGGTGGTTACACTGTGATGCAGCCACTGGGCAGAAGTGAGAGAACCAGCGTATTTCCACATCCACTCTTGGAGAAGCACCCCCGAGGGCACTCCGAGAACCTCATCTTTCTGTCATACAGAGGCCGCATATTGCCTGGAGTTTTGAAAACCAGTAACAAAAGGACTTATGATCTAAAAAATATTGCAATTGGATCACAAAGGTAGTGCAAACAAATTATGTGATGCGGAGAATTTTTCAGAAGACTGTTATCTCAACCTAGGGCTAAATAAATATGGTCATTTGCGAGGCCAAGTTTCTCCTCCTGGAATCTCTGGAGCTATGGTGAGAACCTGGTTTATGAAAACCCATTCCTTCTTCTTTATTTCTGTTGATGCCCTCTACACTCTTCTGTCCTCTCTTCTTGTCACCGTTCTGCTGAAAGTAAGCTTTCTGTCCCCTACAGAATCATCTTGTTGATTTATAAAATGACCTCATTTTTTTTTTTAAAGATTTATTTATTTTGAGAGAGCGAGAATGAGAGAGAGAGAGAGAGTACATGAGTGGGGGAGGGTCAGAGGAAGAAGCAGGCTCCTCGCTGAGCAGGGAGCCCGATGCGGGACTCGATCCCAGGACTCCAGGATCATGACCCGAGCCGAAGGCAGTCGCTTAACCGACTGAGCCACCCAGGCGCCCCAAAATGACCTCATTTTTTAGCTAAAAAGTGCCTCAGATTTGTGGCCATAATTAAAATATTGAATGGTCCTTTCAAAGTGGCTATCACTAGAAGCTATGTGGGAGTGCTTACAAACTAGCAGCAATGTTTTGTAACTTCAAGATATCCCACGATTCTAGGCTTGGCTCCCTATTTATAGAAAGCCAGAGCAAGAATTGCTTTAGTGATCAAACAGTCCACCCTCCTATTTTATGGGTGGTAAAAGCCTTATTACCCTCCTGTCAATAAAGGGAGCTTCGGAGATGATTTAATTTGAAATAGGTTTCTCAGTTCTCTGCCAATATATATTTTAATGTCAAAATACCTTTAGCTAACATGCCTGTTTTTCTTCTGTAACGTATTTAATGGAATTTGAAATAAAACAATCTTCTACATCTAGGTTCTGTAACTTTGATTATGCAACTAAAACGGCCTTCCCTCTTTGTTGATGAAAGAGGAAAATGTTGAAAATGTCTAATATCGTCCAGACTACTATGTAATGTTCACAATCATGAAGTATGTAAGTGACATGCTGACTCTTATTTCTGCATTAATATAACGACGACATTAAGTCATAGCTACAGTCTCAGCAGACTACTTCATTGTATTGGTTACTTTTTATTAGGTAGGCTCTGAATAGAATGTCGGTAAAACAACTTCTCAGATATGTGTACTGATTTTACTACTGTGCCCGCCTTCCATCTTGGAAGTGCTGAGATAATAAAATTAACCCAAATCACGATTACCAGTCTGTTGAGTAATTAATATGTTTGGGTAAATACATGACACATAACTTGTGCTTAGTAAATGTTTGTTGAATGAATGAATGAACATCCCCAGTTAGTTTTTATCAGTTTCTCTCATGGACTCCTCATCCTCCATCCCATCCTCCCAAGTGAAGAGTATTAACCAATGCATCATACCATGGCTTCACATATCATTTATATTTCCAGTTTGATCTTTTCATTTGCGTCCCAGTGCTAATAGCTCTGCCTGGATGCTAGACATCTTCTTGAATTGTGAGCTCTTTCCGCCCAAACAAATTATAGCCATAAGGGAACTTCCTTTTCCACCACCACCTCCTCCAATCAGATTCTGTTCCATTCCAAATAACTTTGTCCCTATTAATAACACTTTTATTCTCTTCAGTTAGTCAGGCTTAAAACTTTGAATCATCCTTGGCAATTTCTACTGACATAGCTCTCATTCCAGTTATTCACAGACCCTATCTATCCATTTTCTTCCAAAATGACCATCATTTTCATCCATATTATTTCCCTCCTCTATGCCCATTTCCAAATATTTATCTCCTCACCCTTGGCTTACTGCCACAGCCTCCTAGTCAAGCCCCCCAGGTCCCAAGTTCTTCCTCACCCCAAATTATCATCCACAGAAAATCTCAAGTAATGATGCCTTATGCTTGCAACACTATGTTAACCAGAAGAGGCTTAGATACGTTTGAGTGACAGATAGCCCCCAAATCACAGAGACTTAAGACACAAAAATTTCTCACTCACTCAAAGTCAATTGGGGGTCATGAGGGAGGTGGGGTTTCCTTTCCTCCACTTTATGACTCAGAGATTGATGCTCCTTCTATTTCACAATGCCCCCATCTCAACATAGCATATCCATGGTTACTAAAGAAGAGGAACAGAGAGCTCGGAGATGGCACACGAACTCTTAATGCTTTGACTTAGCAGTGACATGTGTCACACCTACTCACAGCTCATTAGCCAGAGTATTCACATGGTCCCAACATAACTCAAAAGATCTTGGGATCTGTAGGGGAGCATATGGAAAATGCAAGAGCACTAGTGTCTTCCTCAAGCACCTCTATGTTACCCAAGCAACTTTACGTCAAGTTCTCACTGGATTCCCACAACTCTCCTGTGAGGTCTCTGGGCCAGATAGCAGCTCCCCTTGTAAAGATGTAGCAACCTTAAGACCCAGAGGGCAAAAGTGACTTTTCTAAGATTACAGATTTAACGAGCGATGGAGGTGGAATTAGAAACCAGGATGCCTCTTTTCACTGCTGAGTTCTTTGTGCTTTAAAACAGTCCTCCTGAAAAGAAAAAAAACTCAAGGGCCAAGAGCAAGCCAAGATAAAAATGGTCAGCTCCATACTCAGCCACTTTCAGTCCCTTATGGATATGGTGATGATACCTAATCTCTGACTCTGAAGGAGCTTTAGACCCATCATTCACTGTCTACAGGACCTCTCCAGTGGTACTGAATCTCAACACAATGCCAGCTGACCCCATTATCTCCTTCATTATCCCCAAACTCCTACTGTTCCTATTTTCCTAGCTCTTTGAATAGCACCATTATCCAACCAGTGGCGGAAGCCAGACATTTGGGAGTCATTTCTCTCCCTCCCTATCCATTATCCACCATGATCAATCAACCACCAAATCCTGACCTTTCTGTTTCCTTAAACATCTCTCAAATCCATAAAATTTCTCTCCATCTCCACTTCCACTATATATCACAAAACTATCACCTCCCAGTATTCCAGTAGTGGAACACTCCAACCTTTCCTCTTCTACTCTATTTTTCATACGTCAAAGAGAGTGATCTTGCTAAAATACCAGTATGATCTTATCACTACCATACATAAAAGTAACCAATTATCTGTTATTACTAGGGGCTTTGAGTATATACAAAGATAAAAAAATATGTGATTCTTATTTTTAAAGAGCTTCAAATCTAGATGAGGGTGGTGTTATGGACTGAATGTTTTTGTCCCCTCAAAATAAACCCTAATCCCAATGTGATGGTATTAGAAGGTGGGGCCTTTCAGAGGCAATTAGGTTGTGAGCATGGAGCCCTCATGAATAAGATTACTGCCCTTAAAAGGAGGCCAGAGAGCTAGCTAGCTCTTTCCACTACGTGACAATACAGCAAGAAGTCAGCCATCTACAACCGGGAAGAGAGTCCTTATCAGAAACTAACTGTGCTGCCCTAATGTCAAACTTCCAGTCTCCAGAACTGTGAGAAACAAATTTCCGTTGTGTTTATAAGCTACCCAGTCTACAGTCCTTGGTTATAGAAGCCTAGATGGACTAAGTCAGGCAAAGATGGAAAGACAAAATAGTCTATAATAAGTTAAGATTTTTTCCACAGTTTGGCTATTGTGGACATTGCTGCTATAAACATTGGGGTGCAGGTGCCCCTTCGGGTCACTACATTTGTATCTTTGGGGTAAATACCCAGTAGTGTAATTGCTGGGTCATAGGGTAGCTCTATTTTCAACTTTTTGAGGAACCTCCACATTGTTTTCCAAAATGGCTGTACCAACTTGCATTCCCACCAACAGTGTAAGAGGGTTCCCCTTTCTCCACAACCTCTCCAACATTTGTTGTTTCTTGTCTTGTCCATTTTGGCCATTCTAACTGGTGTAAGGTGGAATCTCAATGTGGTTTTGATTTGAATTTCCCTGATGGCTAACGATGATGAACATTTTTTCATGTGTCTGTTAGCCATTTGTATGTCTTCTTTGGAGAAGTGTCTGTTCATGTCTTCTGCCCATTTTTTGACTTGATTATTTGTTTTTGGGTGTTGAGTTTGAGAAGTTCTTTATAGATCTTGGATTATCAGCCCTTTATCTGTAGCATGGAGGACATTAGGAGAAGGAAGGGAAAAATGAAGGGGGGGACATCAGAGGGGGAGATGAACCATGAGAGCTATGGACTTCAGGAAACAAACTGAGGATTTTAGAGGGGAGGGGGGTGGGGGGATGGATGGGCCCGGTGATGGGTATTAAGGAGGGCACGTATTGCGTGGAGCACTGGGTGTTATATGCAAACAATGAATCACGGAACACTACATCAAAAACTAATGATGCACTGTATGGTGACTAACGTAACATAATAAAAAATTAAGTTAAGATTTTTGGATACAAATAATAGAAACAAACTCTGGACAACGTAAGGGAAATGTTTCTTGAAATAACACTGGCTAGTTCACAGAACCAACAGGAAGTCTGGCAAAGTATGTTCAGAAATAGTCAAGAACCAAAGGTGACTGGGAAGCAAGAGATACAGCCAATGTCCCTCCAGAGGAATAGCTGGTGTTGGCACTACTCCCACTGGCCACTGGACTCTTGCACCTCCATTAATAATCTCTTTAACTTTTCCTGTTTCCTTGCATCAGTCCCTCAGAATTCAAAGCCCCAGGAGGGAGCATAACCTAGGCTTTGGTGGAAGCTGAGGTTAGGTCTCCATGACTAGGCCCCAAGGAGGAAGAGGTCGAAGTACCTAGCCACTTCACAATCCATGACGGAGATAGAACACCAATCACCCCCAGGACTTACATGGTGGCCAATTCTCTCAGAATGGAATGATTGTTGAGATGTTAGGCAGCCCCCCCCAAAAAATGACAATTGTGCATAAATATAATCAGGTTTACAGTCCCTATCTAAAAACCTTGGAAACAGATTATTTCATAATTCATAAATTTTCAGACTGAGAACAGTCATACGATCCATATACTGCATATTAAATAACACACTGAGTGGGATTTGGGGCAATAGCCCATGGTCAAACACATTTATATTTCTGAACTGAAATATACGACTATTTTTTTGAAGATTTTATTCACTCAGATGAGAGAGTGAGAGACAGCACAAATGAGAGCATGAGCAAGGGGAGGGGCAGAGGGAGAGGGAGAAGCAGGCTCCCCGCTGAGCAGGGAGCCCGACGTGGGGCTTGATCCCAGGACCCTGGGATCATGACCTGAGCCGAAAGTAGACGCTTCACTGACTGAGCCACCCAGGTGCCCTGAAATATACGACTATTAACACTAAAGTGAGATAAATAAAGACCAGAGAGAGTCTCTGGGGCGCCTGGGTGGCTCAGTCAGTGAAGTGTCTGCCTCTCCCGCTCCCCCTGCTTGTGTTCCCTCTCTCGCTGTGTCTCTCTCTGTCAAATAAAATCTTTAAAAAAAAGACTAGAGAGAGTCTCACATCACTTCAAGTACGATTTTACTACCAAATAAGTTCGGGTCAGTTCTGACTCTTTAATGAATTATGGTATGTTTTCTATTTTCATAGCTTTGAGGATTTGAGAATCGCAAGAAAGTGATGGTTGGTCTGTGTCAGCACCAGAAAAACTCTTCAAAGTTTCTGCAGAAAGGAGAATGGGATTATTCTGAAGGGATCAACCATAATTTACTGAAAATGGTAACATTTGAACCGAGCTCAACATAAAGGATGGATAGGCTGGGAATGGACCTGAATATAAAAAAAAAAAAAAAAAAAAAAAAGGTTATATACTTTAGAAGGCACAGCATAAGGAAAAACAAGGGAACATGTAAAGAATAGTGTAGGTCAAGTTTTAGGGTCTGTGAAGTGGAAGAGCAGGATATAACCTTAAAAGGCAGAATACATCATAGAGCCAGATTAAGGGATTAATTTTATTCCCCAGCCAAGGGGGGAGGGTAGCCATTAAAGCTTTCTGAGTGGGGAATTATTAGATCAGAGCTATGCTTTTGGAAGTTTAATCTGGCTGCCTTGTGTCAGTTTCAAATAATCTCTATAGGTAAGTTTTATCTGATGTCACAGGAGGTGTTTAATTTATACAACTGAAATCCATTTTCTCTTGTCCTTCTCTCAGTAAAGATAAATAGCTGCTCAGCACCACCAGGTCAATATTCCTATACTTGCAGAACATTCCTACTCAATTGCCTACTAAGAAGTATTGAAGAATTGTCAGACTTGTGAAGAACTAGGTTACTGGTGTAAGATAAACCACAAACACACAATGTGACGCCGAATATTGGGCTTAAGTGTTATTATTTAACTGCTCCTTCAGTCGTTGCTTATTTCATTTAATGATCTGATATCAGTAGGCCAGATACTGATCAGAATCATGAGTCACTTCCATGTGAGAGAAATAGTTCAAGAGAAGATCAGCTCCAACGAACATTTATGAAGCACTTGGTGGGAGCCAGACATTATCCTAGACAATTTCTGTAGATGATACTCCTGTCAGGAGGGAACTATTTCTTGGCCACGCATCAGGAAACCAATCTGTCTCCCTTCTCCCCTTCACCCCACATGCCACCCTCCTTTCTTGGATACAAAACAAAACGTCCATCTCTGGCACCATGTCAGCCTTAGGAACAGAAGCTGGTAGTTTCCTTCATTTCCCAAAGTATCTCTAGTCACGGCTATTACAGAGGTCAGAGTGACTATGTATCAAAGACCATTGGCTGCCCCAGCTGATTAGCAGCCAAGAGCACAAAAGAAATGCATTCTTGGCATTTTTTTATATTGGCCATGACTTCCCACTAAGTGTGAACTATAAAAGCCACTTCACGGCCTCCGCCCTCACTACTGCCGTTGGCTGGGTAGCACTGCCCTCCCTACAAGCTGTTCCCTGCACACTCTGCCATGACATAGATTGGCCCAGTTATGGCTGAGATGAAACTGCAGAATATTTTTATTCTGTGGGCTAGAACATTCCCAGGAATGAGAGGACTCAGTTGTTTGAAGCATTTCACCAATGTCATTAAAATACTGTATAGCCCATCCCTTTAAGTCCCACAGTCCCTCCCACCACCAACTCATTCTCCAAAATTACTCCTTTTTAGCTTGCAAAAACAGTTTCGTCTTAGGATTCTTAAATTTTCCTGGCTGTAGTTAAAAAGAGATCTTTTTTAAAGACTTCATATTTATCTGGCTACTGTAAATGGAAAGATAGCATGACTCAAGGCAACAATTCTCAACTTGATTCTCCCATGGTGCATGGAATGGAAAGCAAGAATATGCTTACCCCGCTCCTCTGAGAAAGCCCCAGGGCACTAGTCATAATTGTATCCCTTTTCTTTTCATTCAAGAAAGCAATTCAGAATGTAAGGGACTGAGAGTGACCACATATTCTCCTGGTTTACCTCCCATCCCATTCAGTGTCCCAGTTGGCCCTTCCTCCACAACCTGACTTGAAAATGATGGGGCACTTTGGGATTCAGTCATGGGGGCATCTCTTCTCATTCTTTACTTTTTTTTTTTTTTTTGAAGACTTTCCTTGGAAAGTATCCAAAGAGCCATTTCGTATCTATATACTGATGACTCCAAAAATTTATACTTCCAAGGCAAATCTCTCCTCTGACCCACAGAAACACATCTCTTCCTTTGTCTACTTGATATTTGATTTTTTCAAAGGCATGTTAAATGCAATTTTTCCTTATAATCTTCCTCCACCAGCCAGGTCCTCTTCCAAGATGCCATGCCTCAGTGAGTGGTTCCACCTTCCATTGAGTTTGGTAAGTCAGAAACGTAAGAGTCAGCTATAACATTTTCCTTCTCCCTCAACACCTGCTAGCTAATCCATCCTCAAGTCCTGGTAATAGCCCCAGCTAAGTATTTCTCCCTTTCCACAGCTTTTCCTTTAGTCTAAGCCGTGATCCTATTGCACCTGGACTACTGTAATTTGCTTTCCACACAGTAGACATAGAGTATGATGCTAACAGGGCCCAGAGGAGTTGCTCAAATCAGCAGTTGTCAAGCCACTGGAGAGGAGTAAAATCAGGTGATCAGGAGTAAAATCAGTCAGTTACTGGAATCGTAGAAGAGGAGATGTTCATCTTTTAAGCAGACTATTGTGAAAGACACACAGCCCTCTGCAGAACAATCTAAGGTCACAGTTGATAGGAAAATATTAATAGAGACTCTAGGAGGTAGGATTCAGGAGCTGAGAGGCCTGGATTCATTTTCTGGAGAGAAGTTAGCTAGCAGCCATAACTCTTATGACCATCCTGAACCTGACTTTGAGGAGACAACACGGTAATGGAAGTGTTCCTCATCTTTTACCACTCTCCCCTCCCTTGTTTCCCTCCAGCCATATTGTCTCTCTGCTATTCCTGGAATATACTAGGCTTGCCCCAGTAGAGAGATACCTGCTGTTGCCTCTGCAACAGCAGGACCTATCTTCTCCTTTACTTCCTTCATGTCTCTGCTGCCACGATATTTTATCTGAGATTTCCCTAACCATCCTCACCTGTGCTTCCCATCCCCCTTATTATCGATATACCCAGTGAGAGGGTTAGCTTCAGAAGAGTAAGCTCTTTTCTCAATCTCTCTCTCTCCCCCCCCCCGCCACACCCCATGGTATCTACAGCATTTTTGAAAATTAAGGTACAGCTGCCACATAACATTAGTTTCAGGTGTAAGACATAATGATTTCATATTTGTATACCTTGTGAAATAATCACAATAAGTCTAATTAACATGTTTCCCCATACATAGTTATAGAATTTTTTCTTGCAATGAGAACTTTTATGATCTCCTCTCTTAGCAGTTTTCAAACACGCAATACAGAATCATTAACTAGAGTCGCCATGCTGTACATGACATCCCCAGCACTTACTTATCTTATAGCTGGAAGTTCGTACTTCTTAACTCCCTTTACCCATTTTGCCCCCTCCCTACCCCCTACCCCTAGAAACCACCAATATACAAGAAACCACAATGTACAAGTGTTCTCTGTACTTAAGAGTTTGGTTTTTTATTTTTTGGGTTTTTTTTTAAAGATTCCATACATAAGTGAGATCACGCAGTATTTGTCTTTCTCACTATAGCATTTTAGAGTAATGCCAGACTTTTAATATGTACTCAGTATTTGTTATGTGAAAAAAATTAATAATCTTATGCCGCCTAATGATGAAATAAATGCTCTAGTGAAAATCCTTCCCATTAATTACTAACAAATGCTAACAAAGAAAGTCTAACATACCTAAGCAGCATCAATCCGGTTGGACAGAATCCAAGAACTATGACAATCTCTGCCAACACCCACTCAGAACCCCCTTTGCCCTATCCATCTGCTAAATGTTTCTATTCATGTATTTGCCTTGTGGCTTTGTTTTTAGTCCCATCTAAACTTTTTCTTGTCCAAAGGAAGAAGCATAATCTCAGTGTTTGGTACACATTTAGCCTTTTCCTGTCCAAGACTTGGTGTTTTTTCCCATCCTGGGCATTCTGAACAACAGCCTTCTCTTCCCAGGGCTTATCCCACATCTGGGCCACCTGCCCTGCTCACCACAAGGCTGATCTGATACAGGTTCAGGTCTCGTACGGACTGCGTTAAATACCTGCCTCACACTGGGACTGTAGGGATGGGCTGAGCTGCGTGTGGGCACAACTGTGGGAGCTAGTTTTCAAGCTGCTTTTAGGAGCTGTTTGAGTAGCTAGGCTTATGACGACAGTAAGCAGCAAAAGATTGTATTCATGCCCATTAAACTCTAAAAAAAAAAAAAGAAAATACTAAGAACTGAGCTTTTCAGAATTTAAAAATAGAAATGTATACATATTTATACAGAACCAAAATAAAGCACTAATTATTCTACTGAGATTATATTGAGCCTTTTTTGTGTGTGTGAAGGTTTTGCATGGAGCATTTTATAAACGTAGCTAAATCAGCCCAACAGAGAATAACAGCAAATGCAACTCTCGTGCTATGAAAGGTCCATGAAATGTAGACTGAAGTCCATTCAGAGCCCCCACCTCTTAACTTCTTCAGGGTGATTTGTCCAACACATGGTATTAATTTAGGACATAAGAAATAAAAATATCTCCTAGTTTTACGTTTTAGTTATAGTTGGAATATTTTCATGACCAATCTCACAGCACAACACAGTTATGAGAATTAAAATGGGAACTAGGGTTTAGTCACAGTTCTGTAAAAAAAAAAAAAAATTGGTGTTCAACTTTAAGCAAGTTACCTACCCTCTCTGAATCTCAGTTTCTCCACCTGGACAATGTGATTTCCTAACAATGATTCTTAACTGAGGGCTGTTCAATACCCCCATTTGGGACTGTGGAAATCTATGGTGGCATTTTTGACATTTAGAAGGCAGGTGCCAGTGATATGGAAAGTCCTACTGTGTGCATGACAGTCCTGCACAATCAAGAATTGTCTCCCTCAAAATACCAGTAGTGTCTCTCTGGGGAAACACTGGACTGGATGGTTTTTAAGATCTTTTCCAGCTCTGACATTCTGTGATCCTGTGATCCTGCTTCTCTTAGAGTCACTATGTTAATATGTAAACTACGAACACCTGGAATCAATAAAATCATGACCCTGAGATCACGACCTGAGCGGAAATCAAGAATCCGATGCTTAACCCACTGAGCCACCCAGGCGCCCCTAAGTAGACTGCTGAAAAGTTAAGGAAGTATACTGTAATCTCTTGAGTAAATACTAAAATGAAAATAGGAACAAGATATAGCTACAAAGCCAAAAGATAAAATAAAATGGATTTCTAGAAAAATATATTCAATTAATCCAATGGGGGAAGGAAAAGAGGATTAGTAGAATAAACGACAAAGGAGACATCACAAAATAAATAGTACAATGGTAAGCCTAAATCCAACTGTATCAAATTGTACAGTAAATTTTGATGATAAATAAACACTCCAATTACAATGCAGAAGTTGTCAGAATGGATAAAAACCAAGACCCAAGTATGTGCTATTGGCTGGAGATACACTTTAAACGTACAGAAACAAATTGATTTAAAAAATATTGAGGGGGCGCCTGGGTGGCTGAGTCAGTTAAGCGTCTGCCTTTGGCTCAGGTCATGATCCTGGGGTCCAGGGATCAAGCCCTGCGTTGGGCTCCCTGCTCAGGGGGGAGTCTTCTTCTCCTCTCCCTCTGCCCCTCCTCCTGCTCATGCTCGCACTCTCTCTCCCTCAAATAAATAAATACAATCTTTAAAAAATATATTGATGGGAAAAGAAGAGATATGATATTCAAGTATGCCTAGGACATCATGGGTCACTATGTTAATATCAGATAAGAAAGACTTCAATAAAAGAGTATTACCAGAGATAAAGGGGGGCATTTCATAATTAAAAAGAGAGGGGGGTCAATTCATCAGGAAGATGTAACAACAATAAATGTTTATGTACCTTATAATGAGCTTCAAAATAATGAACAAATTTGACAAAGGAAAAAGGAAAGCTTGACACTTCTGCACTCATAGTGGAGATTTTAACATCCCTCTTTCAGTAACTGTAGGAAAAGACAAAAATCAGTAAAGAGAAGATCTGAACAACTTTTACCAAGCACTTTGAGTTGGTTTGTATATATGGGCCACCACACCTTACAACTGTAGAGTGCACCTTCCCATCTGAGTGTAGAGAGACCACTGCCTGGGCCAAAAGAAAAAGTCCATTGTATTTAATCGGACTGAAATCATACAAAATAGGTTCTCTGATCATAGGGAGTTAACTTATAAACCCATAATAACATATTTCTAGAAAAGGAAATAAATATCTGGGAACTAAAATAACTTGCTACTAAATGATCAGGAGATGAAATAATAAATCACAAGGGGCATTAGAAGATATTTTGAACTGAATAATAATAACAATAGTAATAAAATATGTAAATATAAATATAAATAAAAATATGACATATATAAATTGTGGAATGCAGATAAAGCAGTTCTTGAGAAAACTTTGTAGTTGTAAGTACTTAGAATAGAAAAAAAATTCCACTCCAAAAAGCTAGAAAAAGAAACGCAAAGATAATTTTTAATTCTAAATTAAGCAGAAGGAAATAAATAATGAAGAGCAGATATCCATGCAATAGAAAACAGAAAATCCTCAGAGGACACAAAGCCAAAGCTGGATTCTCTGAAAAGTCCAACAGAAGGGATAAACCGCTTAGTTAGATTGATTAAGGAAAAAAAGAGGAAGAATACAAATTAGTAAGATAAGAAATGAGAGAGTAGTTATCACTACAAATCTTACATATATTAAAGTATAATAAAGAAATATTATGGATCATTTTAGAACAAAGCAGACAGCTTAGATGAAACATGTAAATTTATTGAAATATACAACTTCCCCAAACTGACAAAAAATAAAACAGAAAATCTAAGTTACACAATAAATTTTCAAGAAATTGATTTTGTTATTTTTTTAACTGTCCAAAAAGAAAACTTCTGCCTCTTATGGTTTCACTGGTGAATTGTATCAAATATCTAAGAAGAAAATAACATGAATCTTAAATTATTTCAGATGACAGAGGAAGAGGGATCAATTCACAACCTACTTTATGAGACAAAGCATAAACAGAATCTTAAAATGTGAGGAACTCATTACAAAAAAAAAACAAAAAACTAAACTAAAAGCAGGGGCATCTGGCTGGCTCAGTTGGAGGGGCCTGCAGTACTTGATCTCAGGGTTGTGAGTTCGAGCCCCACATTGGATGTAGAGATGACTTAAAAATAAATAAATAAAACTTAAAAAAAAACCCACTAAGAGACCAGTATCCCTCATGAGTACAGGCACAAAACACTTAACACAATTTAAGCAAATAAAACTCAAAAATATAGAAAGAGTTATCATAACCATGCAACATTTATCACAGGAATACAGGATTGGTATAATTCAAAAAATTAAACAACATAATTTGCCATATTTATTGAATAAAGGAAAAGCTACATATGGCAGAATCCAACACCGACTCATCATCAGCAAACTAGGTATAGAAGGGAACTTCTTTATTTAGATAAAAGGCATTTACCAAAAAAAAGCTCGAGTCATCATCACATTTAACGGTGAAATATTGAATGCTTTTCCCCACCATATCTGTTCAGCACTTTAGTGGAGGTAATTAACACCTAAATAAATGGAGACGTTTGCTATGTTCATGAATTGGAGGACTTAACGTTTCTAAGATGTCAGTTATCAATCCCCAGATTGATCTACAGATTGAATGCAATCTCAAACATAATCCCACCATGAGTTTTGGAGAAACTGACAACCCGCTTCCCTACATGTATATAGCATTAAAAGTATCTAGAATGGTGAAAGCAGTTAGAAAAAGAACAAATTTGGAGAAGCACACTACCTTATCTCAAGGATTACTCTCCAGTTACATTACCCACACTTACAACAGTTATTTAAGTGTTTGAAAAAGTCACTAAAGCAACCCAATGTTGAAAGGAACATCTTTTCAATAAATGGCAGCCAAATGACTGGCTATCCATATGGAAAGGTAATAAAGCTCAACCTCTGCCTCGCATCACAAACAAAAGTTAATTTGAGATGGCTCATTGACATAAATGTAAAATACATATTGCATATTCATACAATGGAATGCAGTTTACTAATAAAAAGGAACAAATTATTGATACACACAACAGTATGAACGAATCTCAAAAGTATTATGTCAAATAAAAGCCTCACTACACAAGAGAGTACATACTGTCTGATTCCACTTTATGAAGTTCTAGAACAGACAAAACGAATCTGCTGTGAAAAAAAAAATTAGAACATTGGGGGCACCTGGGTGGCTCAGTCGTTAAGCGTCTGCCTTTGGCTCAGGTCATGATCCCAGAGTCCTGGGATCAAGCCCCACATCGGGCTCCTTGCTCGGCAGGAAGACTGCCTCTCCCTCTCCCACTCCCCCTGCTTGTGTTCCCTCTCTTACTGTGTCTTTCTCTGTCAAATAAATAAATAAAATCTTTTAAAAAAATTAAAAAAAAAATTAGAACATTGACCCTGGTGAGGGTGTAGGTAGGGTATGACAGAATGAGGCATTGGGGAAATTTCTGGAGTGATGGTAATGTTCTATAGTTTGAGAGAGTTTGGGGTTCCATGGTGTAGTCCTTTATTGACACTCATTGAATGTTACGTTTAAGATTTCTACATTTCATTTTGTGTAAATTTTACCTTAAGAACTGTTAAGTCAATTATCATATGGTTTCACTTATTTGTGGAACATAAGGAATAGCATGGAGGACATTAGGAGAAGGAAGGGAAAAATGAAGGGGGGGAAATTGCAGAGGGAGATGAACCATGAGAGACTACGGACTCTGAGAAACAAACTGAGGGTTCTAGAGGGGAGGGGCGTGGGGGGATGGGTTAGCCTGGTGATGGGTATTAAGGAGGGCACGTATTGCGTGGAGCACTGGGTGTTATATGCAAACAATGAATCATGGATCACTACACCAAAAACTAATGCTGTACTGTATGGGGACTAACATAACATAATAAAATAAAATTTTTTTAAAAAAGAACTGTAAACAAACATTTAACTCTGGTTGCTGATAGGCATTCTGTGGTGTTTCCTGCTGAAGTGAACTGATGTCTGCCGTTTATCTTGAAATGCATTACAGGGCGCCTGGGTGGCTCAGTTGGTTAAGCGACTGCCTTCGGCTCAGGTCATGATCCTGGAGTCCCGGGATCGAGTCCCGCATCGGGCTCCCTGCTCAGCGGGGAGCCTGCTTCTCCCTCTGACCCTCCTCCCTCTCATGTGCTCTCTCTCTCTCAAATAAATAAAATCTTAAAAAAAAAAAAAAAAGAAATGCATTACAGAAAATGAGATGAATTGATCAGTGGATAGATATGTGATAAAACAGATATTGTAAACTGTTAATTCTAAAATCTACATAATGTGTATATTATAATTATCTCTAGGGGCACCTGGGTGGCTCAGATGGTGAAGTATCTGACCTTGGCTCAGGTCATGATCTCAGGGTCCTGGGATTGAGCCACACATCGATCGGGCTCCCTGCTCTGCTTCTCCCTCTCCCTCTGACCCTCCCCATCACTTGTGCTCTATCTTGTGCTCAAATAAATATATAAAATCTTTTTTTCTTAAAAAAAAGTAATTGTCTCTAAAATATATCATTAAGTGAAAAAAGTCAAGGTACAGACACTTCCATTTGTGTAATATATATGTGTATATATATATATATATTTTATACTATAGGTGTGTGTATGTGTGTGCAATTTCTTGTATTCTATGCATAAAATATTTTGGAAGGATAGACAAGAGACCATTAATGGTGGTTGCACTGTGCCTGCCTCAGGTACATCTCATTGTATACCATTCTATACTGTATGGAATTTATGATAATGTATTACTTTCTCAAAAAAGGCTCTATAAAAACCTAAAAATAAGGAAAATAAAAATGAATCCACATATCTCCTTCTCATTTGTATTTGATGAGCTAGCAATGGGCAAAGCTTATTAGGAAGGACTAGAATTTGGGACTCCAACGAGGTCTTGCTACTCATCTGGGCAGCCAAGTGAACAATTTCTGGAAGATCAGTTTACACATAGTCATACACCGGTGTGGACTTTAGGTAAATTATTTAAATTTTCTGAGCCTTTGTAGCTTATCTGTAAAATAAAGATAATGATAAAAGGCTGCAACTTTTAATTAAATGGCATTGGTGGAGCAAGGTCTACTCAAAAGTATTAGCCCCCTTGATAATAAACAACCAAAACAGAGTGGTAAAAATAGTGGATTGAAGATCATTTGAGCTGCTGGATTCAATAAAACAAGGTACATTTCTTCAAAAGAGCCACCATAGGTGCCCAAACACTCAGGAAAGCATTGATAAACTGCCAAAATAAATTTATTAACTTGAGGGATTACTGCATTCTACACATGCTGATAACGGGGCTTCATTTCATCCTTAATGAACCCCTGATATCTGAATGCCTGGGAATCTTTGCTTAGGTGATCCCAAGTCATATGCCAAGTTCCCGGCCCTTTAATACATTTAAAAAGGCCGGATGCCTGGGTGGCTCAGTCGGTTAAGTGTTGGGCTCTAGATTTAGGCTCAGGTCTTGGATCTCAGGGTCCTAGGATGAAGTCCCACATCGGGCTCCCTGGGGAGCCTGCTTCTCCCTCTGCCTGCCGCTCTCCCTGCTTGTGCTCTCTCTTTAGAGATTTATTTGTTTATTTATTTATTTTTAAAGATTTTATTTATTTATTTGACAGAGAGACAGCGAGAGAGGGAACACAAGCAGGGGGAGAGGGAGAGAGAGAAGCAGGCTTCCGGCTGAGCGTGGAGCCTGATGCGGGGCTCGATCCCAGGACCCCGGGATCATGACCTGAGCCGAAGGCAGACGCTTAACGACTGAGCCACCCAGGCGCCTCAGAGATTTATTTAAAGATAAATAAAATCTTAAAAAAAATCCCATTAAACTTAAGCGTTACTCTTCATCTATCTAGAAAAATAGTTTATGCAAACAACTAGTCCAAAGTTTTCAGAGGATTTTTTCAATTGAACTAGAGCTGACACACACACAGACTTCAGTTTTATAGGGCAAATGCAACTGCTGGACGTTCACACAGATAATGCACAACAATAGAGGCAGATTCAAAATGCACAGACATACCTGGTTCAGATTGTTGAAAAACAAAACTCAACTGAGTAAAATAAAAAGAGCTTTTTGTTCCTGGGAAGTTGGGTGTTTCCATTAGGTCAGTGTTTGCTTAATTCAGCAAATACTTAGGCACAGTGAAGGAAGGGCTGTGAAAGAAAGATCAGGTCTTGCTTTCGTGGAGTTTGCATTCTCATTGGGGAAGATAGACAATGTGTGAGTCAACATATATACAGTAAGATAACCTTAGATAACGTTAACTACAGCGAAGAAAATTAAAGATGACGACATGACGATGACTTAAAGTGTGGGGCAGGGCACCGTGCTCTAGAGTGGCCCTGGAAAGCCTTTAGGAGGGGCTGACATAGGAGCCGACCCCTGAAGGATGAAAAAAAGCTATATGTGGATTTTGGGGCAAGGCACTTCCTAGGGAAGAAACAACAACAAGCAACAAGGACTGGTTCTTAAATATTCATGTATGTTAAAATCTCCCAGAGTACTGATTTAAATGACAATTTCTGGGCTCCAGCTCCACTATTCTGGTTCAGTAAATCTGAGTTTTAGCAAGCTTCATGCCCACCCTAAGGCATTTCTGACTCCGGTGGTCTATGAATCATATTTTGGGAAACACGGATCTAGGGCCTGCTTCTTGGGTGTGTGGGATGGATTTGCATACTGAAACCCAAAATGGGTTGGGGAATCCGGAGCTTTGGGCCTAGAGAAAGGATCCATGGAATCTCATAACCCTGGAGGCAGGGGTGACAATGGAACAGGAGGGCCAAGTGGAACACGTAGGTTTGTTAATCAGGGTTGGAGAGGGGATAGAGGTAGGGTGGTGTAGGCCACAGGTCTGGTCAGACACGGTTCCAAAGAGCAGAAATCAGGAAATCAGTGGGATCTGCAAGAGCTAAAGCTTGTTCCTACCACAGGCTGCTCTCTGCCTTGCTCTAGAGCCCCTGCTGTGTTGGGATGACCTTGAGCGTGAAGGTGTTGATTGGAAGGCAAGGACTTCAGAACCCTCCAGGTATACTGTCTCTAAGGGAGAAAAGGCTGAAACTGCTTTCTCTCACCGGTAGAAATATCTAAATGTTGTTGACTGGGAGAAACTTGAGTAGAGAGAAGATGCAATCCACTTTTTATTTCCAACCCAGATGATGATAATGAGCTTCACCACATTCTAATTACTGATTTCTGCCTGGAGGAACATCTTGGCTCTTCCAATTAACAATAATTTAATATGTTATTGCTTATCCTTTGTTCTTTTTCTTTGAGCTCATCCAATTACTGCACACTGCTTTTGTTTTCCTAGCCCTAAACACTAGTTTTATTATTTTTTCCTTATGAGATTTTTCTTAGATCTTGTCCTAATTATAAAGTATTTCCAGTTGTATTTAAAATCATGGTTAAATGCCTCGTATTTTGGCATGTATTAAAAGAGTGGATAAAATATCATCTCTTTGTTACTTGGGGAATAATGAGAGTTACAGAATATTGTTTGAAATTTTTTTTTAACAAACCATTTTTATCTCTTTAAACTATTACCACTTGAAGGTAGGTGCAATTTAAACAAAATTGCATCCTTATTTGCAAATCAATGGCTTCAGAAGCCCTTTTGTTGATTGAATAATCAGTTCAGGAGCCATTTTGTCCTTTCTTGCCTTTCACATTGTGTGGGGCTCAAAACATTGGAGAAACATGGTGGTTTCACCATATTTCTCAAATATTTTATAAAGAAGCCAACCACTGGCACAAGATTTCTCAAGATGCCACCCCACCTATTTTTATTGAGTAACAACTATCTGCTATGCGTTGTAATTACTTTCTTCCAAACAGTTCTTGGAGTGGATACCTCAAAATTTCCTGTGTTGCAATATGTTATGGTTCCCAAATGTAACTGTAAGCTTCTTGAAGGCAGAGAACTTACATCATGCCTTTGTTTGCCCCCATAATATCAAGTGAAATGTTAGGGTCAGAATGGGTCTCCAAATGTGAAGTCATTGATATATTTCAGCACCATTTCTCCTTCAATGCCCTGGCTACCGGCCTTTGTGCTATATGGCTCTCTCCGAGTATAAAATCCGGGAAAATTAATCTTTTAAACCCAATCGGTCACCTACAACTGCACTGAGATCATGCTTTGTCCCCTCTGTGGGCTCACAGACAGGCTTACCAATCTGCCAAAGGACAATTTTCATAACCACTCTATTAAAAGACCTCATCAGCTTTATTTCATTAATTTCATTTATAGAATTTCAGTCTAATAGAAGAATTGTAACCTCTGAACCATTTATTACTGGAAGATTACACTTTTAATCAGGCTGTGTACTTTTAAAAAGGTTATGCATATTGGAATACCCCAATTACTTACCAACCCACCCTTCCCAAAGGGTTGGGCACTTCACTCCACTGCAATAAATCATTGCCTTGTACAAATAAATTACCAGAAATGTGTCTGTGAGCACTCTCTTTCCATTCAAATTTGCTAAAAAGCTCTTCAGTTGATTTCGTGTTTATGTAAGACAACGTGTTCAACTGTTGATCTAACTTCAGCTGTGAAAATGTGGAATAATATGCAGACGTTAGTAGAATAAATTTTGAACTTGCACCTGGAAGAACTGGTTCTAGGCCTGACCCCATCACTTATTAGTCAGGTAACCTTGGGCAAGTCATTGTATCCTTCTAAGGCTTTGACTTGTTTCCTGTAAAGGAGGGGGGATAATGCTGCCTGTCCTCTTACCTCTCCGGTCTGTGAGTATAGACAAGCTTTGTAGGCAAGAGAGCACAATACACACTGAAGGGATGATAGCCATACCATAACCAAACAAATTCCCCTACCTTGAACTTTTCTTTATGGATTGAGCGTAAATTTTGTTCAGGGAAATTCTAGTTTCTAAGTGAATAAAACTTAAAGCCCTACTGGCTAAAACTTGTCTCTTGCATGGAAACATGCTCTCTCTAGAAACGTGCCTGTCCCCTCTCTCTGAGTTAACTACTTATTTCCAACTACTGCTCTCTCCATGCAATTTTTCCCTGTTCTTTCAGGCCCATGTAAAGTCTAGTTCCTTAATGATGTAGACACACCGCACTGATTTCTTCCTACACTGATGTCACGGAGATTTTATGATGGTCTAAACCATGTGATGAATGCTAGCTCCTCTAGAAATCCTTTCCTGACCATCCTGACCAGGTCTAGGTTATGGGCCCCTCCTCTGTGCTCTCAGAGGCCCCTGGGCATATCTCTTTTCTAGCACCTGTCACACTTCATGTTTGAAAGAGCATTATAAAATATATCTGACATAAAATTGGATAAAATAATATTTGATCACTTATTTACTCATCACCAGGTTAAAAAGGAATGACCTCATATATATACGAGGTATATTGAAGCCTCCTAGGCAGCCCTTCCATAACTCTCAGAGGTAACTACTATTCTGAATTGATGTCCATCATTCCATGCAATTCTATATCATTCAGCTACACACTGACGTAGAACTATACACCATATAGTATGATTTGGTACGTTTTTAAAACCTTATATGGAATTATACTGAAAGTATCCTTCTGTGATGTGCACTTTTACTCGGTGTTGTGTGTGAGAATCCCCTGTGTTGTCTCCTTCAGTATACTACATATTCAGGCTTGAGTCTACCAAAGGTAGTCATGAATTCTTCTAATTGATGGATTGTTTTTCAAAACATGTTTTAAGGTAATTATGCCATTAACTTTCTTATATTTGTCTTTTGCTGCACTAGTGTATATCTTTCTGTAGAATATATACATAGAAGTACAATTGTTGGGTCATAAAGTATGTATGAGGGGTACCTGGGTGGCTCAGTCTGTTGGGCATCTGCCTTAAGCTCAGGTCATGGTCTCAGGGTCCTGGGATTGAGTCCTGGGTCGGGCTCTACCCTTAGTGTGGAGTCTGCTTTTCCCTCTCCCTCTGCCCCTCCCGCCGCTCGGTGCTTGCATGCTCACTCACTCACTCTCTCTCATAAATAAATAAAATCTTTTAAAAAAGCAATGTATGAGCTAAGTTTTAATAAATATTGCCAAATTGCTCTCCAAAGCAGTTGTAGGAATTTACACTCCTATCCTAATTGTATGGGATTTGCCCTTGGTCTCCAAACTCTCCAACACTTATAATGGTTAGACTTAAAATCTGATGGGTCTTGTGCCACTTCTATTGGGTTTCATGTGGGGAGCATCAGAAGGAAATTGAATGGAGGGCAGAATTTTCATTTCCTCAGTCCCTTCTCTGTGGGGCCACCACAGCGTGAAGCTAGAATCATACCTTCATTTATTGGAGTGACTTTTCCTTACTGATTTGTGGGCATTCTTTACATATTCTGGATGCTAATCTTTTTTTTTTTTTCTTTTGGATCTGTGCATGGCAAATATTTTCTCCCAACATGTGGTGTGTCTTATCACTTAAAAACCTATTATTTTATGGGGATTAACATAAGAATTAAAAAAACCTTATTATTTTGGGGGCGCCTGGGTGGCTCAGTCATTAAGCGTCTGCCTTCGGCTCAGGTTATGGTCCCAGGGTCCTGGGATCAAGCCCCGCAGCGGGCTCCCTGCTCAGCAGGAAGCCTGCTTCTCCCTCTCCCATTCCCCCTGCTTGTGTTCCTTCTCTCGCTGTGTCTCTCTCTGTCAAATAAATAAATGAAATCTTAAAAAAAAACCCTATTATTTTGTATTCAAATGTTTAAAAATCATGGTGGTTCTATTTATCAAGTTGTTCCTTTTACAGTGTATGTTTTCTTTGTCTTCTTAAAGAACTATTTCTCTACTCTAGACTCATAAGGATATCTTCCTGGATTTTCTTCTAGAAGATTAATAAAAGTTTTGCTTTTCACATTAGACTTTCAAGCCACCTAGAACTGAGTTTTGTATGTAGTGTGGAGTAGAAATCCACATGTACTTAATTTTCATATGGGTAGCTTATTTTTCTAGAACAAATTATTAAACTGTTCTCCTTTTCCTACTATGAAACACTTCGTGGTTCTGCTTCAAGCCATTCTTCTCTTTATGGCTCCAGGTTTAGTATATATGCTGACAAAATGGACACTCACATTTCACTTTATTATCTGGTTATATATCTCCCTGTAGTCATTTTCTATTGCAGCTGTAACAAAATTGCCACAAACTGAAAGGCTGAGAACAACACAGATGTGTTCTCTGAACTCTAAGTTCTAGAGGCCAGAGGTCTACAATTAGTCTCACTGAGCTGAAACCAAGATGTCAGCAGGGCCAAGCTCTTCCACATACTAACTGACAACGCTGTGCAAGTTCTTAATTTCTAGGGGCTTCTATTCCCCAAGCATAAAATAGGATAACACCTTTCTTGCCAATCTCTTAGGGCTGTTGTGAGAATGAAACAAGATAACAGAAGCAAAAACACTTTTCAAGCAAAGGAAATCTATCCCTATTGGAATAGTAAGGACAAATAAGTAACCTTTGGAAAGGAATGAAGCCTTTGACACTTTACAAAGTGGCGAAGAAAATAATTATCTAAAATATAAAGGTCCTTCACCAAATCCCAGTTTCCTGTGGCTCCTGGGGCCTCCTAGCGAAGTTAATTATTCATGCTAACTGGCTGTTGCCATATTTTACTTACAATCTCTCCCATTACACCATCACTCTAATATTTTACATGCAGAAATGGCTGGCTTTATATTTCATGTCAATATCGAGACTAATACAGCACAGTGACATGAATAATAGCCAATCTGCCACAGCATACACCTCATAACATGATTCATCGATGCAGTTTTGGGAGTGCAGTGTTCCTTGATTTGAAGTTCTGGAGGTCTATGGTCTTCCTTTATACTAACTTTGAACATGCCCTGTCAGTATTCTAAAGCTTAGTGGCTTCGGCCTGAAGAGATGCTGTATTTTGAGGGTCAAGGACTCTGACATTTAGTATAGAACTCCAGTTTGTAGACTAATTCTATCCTCCTCTTAGTTTTCATGCCCTTGTTTACATAAGAAATAACCGTCCCAGCACAATTTACATAATTAGCGGTTATGCAAAGTATTCCGTTTCTTTTCTTAATTTTCTTTTATAAAGAGCAAGGCTGAGTTAGAAGATCTATCACCAAAAGACTTTTAATTGAATGAGCAGCCAATAAAGTAATCAATGGTCATGCTGAGGGCAATCCCATTTATGGCTTGTCTCCTTGTAGCTTTAAAAAAAAAAAAAATTCCCCTGCACTTTCTGGGAGATTCTTTCTTCAAGTCTGGGAGATATTCTCTTTGTTCTAGGACATCAACCATTTTCATATCCCTACACCTCTAAAGTCATGGATCTAACAGAAGAGCCACTTCTCTATTTTTAGCCTGTGCTAATGGCCGATTTTCACACAATAGAGCAACCTGGCCAAACGGTGACCTGAAACAGCATGTTAAGACAGGTGACATGTAGCCTCACTGTTACAATCCCCAATCCTGGCGGTTAAAAGCTCTATGTGGTTCACGGTTAAATCCGGGGCTGTGTAAACATGGCACCCCGGCACAACTTTGGGAGAGCTATTTTCAGCTCAGGTTCAGATAGACGC
This sequence comes from Mirounga leonina, assembly GCF_011800145.1. Classification (NCBI taxonomy): domain Eukaryota; kingdom Metazoa; phylum Chordata; class Mammalia; order Carnivora; family Phocidae; genus Mirounga; species Mirounga leonina. The sequence goes on from NW_023270175.1 coordinate 27,344,796, forward strand.
TGAATTCGTGTTCTAGGACAACGGAACGAGCCCTTTTATGGGCTGAGGTTGACATTTCGACTGACTGATAGATATTTCTTGAGCCCTCGCCATGTGTCCATGGCTGTCAAAGTGACTGAATTGTTTGATTGAGTTAGAAGGTGAAAGAGGAGTTTTAAAGCACAGGTCAAATTTGTGAAGTGAAAAGCTAAAATGAAAATGCTTGGGCGAACAAGGCAGAGCTATCTTCAAAGTTCCCCCAAACGGTGTGTCCCGAGAGAGGCACCGGGAAAGCCAGAAGCAAGGGGCAGCCAAGAGCCATGGTGCATCTGGCCTTAGAAAGGGACGGGGAGGGGAGGGTGGGGGGCCAGGCATCCTGTTTCCTTCCACGGCCACTAGCCCCCACAGGAGGCAACACTGGATGCCTCTAGTCTCTTTGGCCTGCCGGCAAAGTAGTCAGCTGGTAACTATGAACTGCCTACTGTGTCCACCCTCCTCTAAGTACTGTAAGAGGGAGATACAAAGAGATACGGGACGTGGGCTCCAGACTCTAGTTGCTTATAGTCTAGGTAGGGAGTGAAGAGATCTACGCATGACAATCTTACACTAAAAGTTTGTGCCATGTGCCAAATGAGACGTATGGCTTATAAAGGTTAGGGGAGTTCATGATTCCCCACCTGTTTGGACCAATTTCTACCTTCCTCCCCTGACTTCACAAGCTAGGGCAAGCTCTTTCAGTGTAGGCTCTCCTAAAACCTCCGCTTTCCTTGCTAGTCCTTTTCTGGAGTCGGTAACTCTCCAGGATTATTTTCCTTGTAGTCCTCTTCACTGTATAACCTGTAATCAACATGAAAAAGACCAAAGGCATTTTTCTGCTCACCACTGTATCCCCAGCACCTAGCAGAGTACTTCCGTTTCCCTCTCGTGTACTCCGGTTAGTATACTTTCTAATATTTCTTTTTAATTAACTTTAGATAGGATTTACATACAATAAACTGAATTCATTGAAAATGTACACGTTTTGGGGCTCCTGGGTGGCTCAGTCGGTTAAGCATCTGCCTTAAGCTCAGGTCATGATCCCAGTGTCCTGGGATCGAGCCCTGCCTGGGCTTCCCTTCTCAGCGGGGAGTCTGCTTCCCCTCCCCCATCTCCATCCCTCCCCCCTCGTTCTCTTTCTCTCAAATAAATAAATAAAATCTTTAAAATAATATATTGAAAAGGGGGCGTCTAGGTGGCTCAGTCGGTTAAGCGTCTGCCTTCAGCTCCAGTCATAATCCCAGCATCCTAGGATCGAGCCCCACATCCTGCTCCCTGCTCAGCAGGGAGTCTGCTTCTCCCTCTCCCTCTGTGCTCATGCTCTCACTCTCTCTCAAATAAATAAATCAATCTAAGAAAATTTAAAAAAAAATAAAAAACAGGGATGCCTGGGTGGCTCAGTCGTTTAAGCATCCGCCTTCAGCTCAGGTCATGATCCCAGGGTCCTGGGATCGAGCCCCGCATCGGGCTCCCTGCTTTGCTGGAAGCCTGCTTCTCCCTCTCTCACTCCCCCTGCTTGTGTTCCCTCTCTCTCTGAGTCTCTCTCTGTCCAATAAATAAAATCTTAATAAATAAATAAATAAATAAACAAATAATGAGAAAACTTATTGAAAGGAATAAAAGGCACGAAGTCCTCTTCCTGTCCTCAACTTTCAGCCTAACTCCTTAGCTTGAGACTGCCCCTAGTTTCTTGCGCATCCCTCTGGATGGTTTCTGTGTATACATTTTCGTGTACGCCTATGCTTGTCTACTTGCATAAATGTGGTTAACCGTTCCTGCTGTTCTGAACATCGCTTTTTCACTTAACAACATACTTTAGACATCTTTCACATGTAGAAATGGTGAACCACCCGATTCCTTTCCATTGCTGAGTATCCCATTACCCAGAAAAGCCATAATTTTTAACCAGTCCTCTTTGCTCTGTTTTGATCCTTAATAGAAATACTGTAGTGGTCATATGTGTACATATGTCGTGCATAGGGTTATTTTTAGGAGCAAAATTTGCTAGATAAAAGCACACAGCAGTTTCTATTGCTGCATAACAAACTGCCCTATAAAACGGCAGCCGTTTATTTGTTCATGATTTCGTGGGCTGGCAATCTGGGCAGGGCTCGGGTGGCATGGCTCACCTCTGGTCCACATTCTGCCAGTTGCAGAGATGCATTTTCAGTCTGGTGGTGGGTTGGCTGGGGAACTGGTTGTTCCTAGATGTCCTCTCTAGCCCATCTCCAGCTCTAAGGGCTGCTACAGCTGGGAAGGCTGGGCCTCTGATGATCTCTCTGTGCTGTCTCATCCTCAAGGAGCTTATAGCCCGGACTTGTTTATAAGAAGGTCACAGTGATCACATACGTTCCAGAATGTTCATCCTCTCTAGGGACAGCAGCATTTGGATATGCTCCCGTTTGTCAGTCTCTCTCAAAATACAGCGTCCAGAACAAAATACAGAACACAAGGATGGTCTGACTAGTATATAGCAAGCAGAACCATGACCTGTTTTCCTCAGACATTCCGTTTTTTTTAACAGAACCAAGGCTACACTAGCTTTTTTGGAAGTTGCATTTTATACTTTATTCATATCTGCTTTCAGTAAATGAAAAACCTATGTGGTTTATTCTTTTTTTCAGGTATGCTCCTTTTAGTATTGTGCCAGGAGACACTTGAAAAATCCTGTCTTTCCAAGCCAGGAGGTTTTGGTCATTTTCCATGTGACCATCATTATTTTTATATTTTTTAAAAAGATTTTATTAACACTACATCAAAAACTAATGATGTAATGTATGGTGATTAACATAACATAACAATAAAAAAAGATTTTATTTATTCATTGAGAGAGAGCGCAAGCGAGAGATAGAGAGAGCAGGAGCAGGGCTGGGGAGGTGGGGAGGGGCAGAGGAAGAGGGAGAAGCAGGCTCCCCACTGAGCAGGGAGCCCGAAAATGAGAACGTGGGGCTCAATCCCAGGACTCTGGGATCATGACCTGAGCCGAAGGCAGACCCTTAACAGACTGAGGGACCCAGGTGCCCTATGACAATCCTTTATTTAAAAAAAAAAAATGGGCTTAATAGACTCTCATTCAGATTCCTAGGAAGTGGTATTACCAGTACTTGGCCATCCTATTTCCAAATGATAATTTAGGCATCACATGCTTTACCAGGGAAGGGAATAAAACCTGAGATGCTCTGCAAAAATGTTCCATCTTACTTTCTGTCCTGAGACAATACGTACGTTGGTTACTTCGTAATTAATTTTAAGTACAGAGGAAACCCACTTCTCGTGTCCCAAATGAAAAAGGAAAACTGGCAATTAGACAAGTTATAGGAGGCAGGTGTACTCTCCCTTAAGATGCAATAAACAGGTAATGCTCAAGGAGCTTGGTTCTCCTGACAAGGTGGAGAGGGGTGGGGTCTACACCTTCCAGACTCTTTTGAAAAAGAAAAAAACGTTACCAGCATAGGGTTGAAAAACCACTACATGTAAAAACGAATTGTTCTTTAATACTAAAAAATAAGTCAATAAATAAATATTACCTTTATTATCTTTGTTGAAAAACTTTCAACTTTCTTTTTGAGTCCAAAATCTTTCATTTGCCACCTTATGAAAATGATCAATCAATTAATTTAGGGCCTGGAAAGAAGTGTCTTCTGATCTTTGACTAAGAATTCCCCTGAAATAAGAAACGGGTGCTCTGTTCAACATAAATATCAAACTTTATGTTTATTTATATCAATCAAGTTTCATCTTCTAGATTCAGATGAAGAGTCTGCCTGGAGAGATCTTAAAGGCTCCTGATTATGTCATAACAATCCATTCACTGTCCCTACCAAATTCTTGTGATAAGCAGATTTTATATATATGTTATGAATGTCCTCCTCCAAGTCATTAAAAAACTGTTGAACAAGAGAAGCCCAAATTTCCAGCTCTGCAGTATGACACTAGAAAGTTCCCTCCAGGATTTCAGTGAGCCATAATCAGCACCTTTTGGCTACAGTAAATTGACCAGGGCTGAATCCACCAAGCTCTACTGGGCATCCAGCCCATGCTTCTGGAGCTCATCCAAAAGGACATCGTGAAAAACACTAATATCTGCTTTCCAGATGCCCTCTTTTTTCTTCTGCTCTGAATTCCTACTTTTAACCTCAGCCAGTTTAATGTTGTTCCACAGACTGGTGTTTATTTAACCTTCGTGAGGAAACACATTTCTAATGCAGAGATATTTTCAAGTGTCCGTAAAGTTCTTTAATTAAAAAATGCCAAATTCATCTATACACCAAATAAATTGAAATAGCCCAATGTACACTATTCTTAGCTCAATCTGCCAGAGCACATTTGCATAATATCGCCATGTCCTGATTTCAGCTGTTTGTAATACCAGGACCAGACGGAGCAAGGCCAGGAAACAGAGTAGAAGCAGCAATAAATGCTACAGTACTGCTTTTCATTAATGAGAAGCTTAAAGAATGGCCTCTAAAAAATAACACTTGTCAGAGCCTTAAATGGGTACTGTCTAAGGAGTATTGATTGATCTCGACTAGCCAGGAAATTAGAAAGAGGAGAGTCATAGTGGAACAATTCATCTTTGTCAATAAAAGGAAGCTCTGTTTCTATGGGAAACCATCTCTCTCCTGGTTCAGAGGATGTAGTCTTCAAGAACTGTATATTCTGTAGCAATTCTCATGGGTTATCTTGGCAAGTCCTCCAATTGCAAGAATTACGTATGCTTCTACGTATCACCTTAAACCACTTTTAATCACATTCACCTACCCACGTGAAGTGCCGCAAGAGTGAAATGTCGACCCATTTGCTTAGTATGGCAACATTTAAAATGGGGGATGGTTGTCATGATGTCAATGAAAACTAAAAATTATATTCTGTTATGTTGTCTAGATGGTAATTTACTTTGCTCAATGCCATGTCTCCAGCACCTAGAAGAGTGCTTGGCATGTAGCAGACACCCAGTAATATTTGTGGGATGAATACACGGATCGATGGTGAACGACAACACAGACCTACCGAATTCCTATTGTGGGCAAGGCACCAGGTAACATGCTATTGGGAAGAGTCTGTCATTTATTCAACAAATACTGAGTGCCTCCTATGTCTGAGGCACTGGGCTCAGTTCAAAGGGTCTAACGATGGAGGATTTAGCGTGCCCTTTTAGAGCTTATAGCTGGCTCAATGACAAGTAGCCAGAAGTAAAAGATAGATTCCCTGCTCTTGGGAGCTAGCTATTTTAAAATTGAGTTGAGAAGGCAAGACAGTTAAATAATGAGACTTTCTCACATATATCATTCAAAGGCGGGCATCCCTTTTTTAGGTAGAGTACTAAGGCTTACAGATTCTGCCTGCAATTAAGTTCATGTCCAGTTTTGTTTTCTGAGGGCTTCGATGCTCTTCCCTCAGACACTTAATCCTACCCTTTCCTTTCTCCTTCACTCTATGTTATTTTCATTTATCATTCTGGCTTTCCTGCATCCTGTAAACCCCGGTCAAACAGGAAACAAAATAAAGTGTGATGAGTCGTGTTTACTTTGAAACATTCCAACCTTTCAGCCTACACCACTGAAAGCAATCAAACTTCAAAGTCGGTTGGCTGTATCATCTCAGCACTTTTAATTTAGCTGTAGTTACATTTGCATAACAGTTTAGCTGTGAATTTGGCAGGAAATTTCTGAAGAGTTATTTTGGTTCTACAGAGAGCGTGCCCAATGTCTAATAAGCAGATCTCCTGCGCGGTATTGCATTTTTATCTATACAAAAAAAGGACCCTGGAGGCTCGTACCTTGGCAAAAGCTTTTTTTGCTAACAAATAATAAGATTAGCAGCATTGCTTTTCCTGAGAGTGATAATGTGGTGAAGCCTGTTGAATTTCTGAAACCATAGTAACAATACAGGAGAAACTCAATGAAAAATGGCATTTTAAAATTTTGTATGGTTTACTTTTCTGATTAGAAATGTATATTCATAATAATCCATTTGGAAGATGCAGCAAAATATAGACAGGGTAAACATCACTCATAATCCTACCACCTGAAGCTAAGCACTTTAATATACTGGAATAAGTTGTTCTAGTTATTTTTTGCTCTGTGTGTGTGTGTGTGTGTGCTGAATGAACTCAGGAGTATATGCTTCAGGCCAAGGATGGAAAATAGGTGTTCTCGCACATGCTCTTCTGGTTATTAGAGGTGATGGGACTGAAGAGGGTTCTTAGACAAGGATAGTATGATGGATTACTAACGTCTGCCTTATTTCTTTCATTCTTTCATCTTTATTTCTTTTTCATAACTTTGTATTATAAAAAATTCAAACATAAAAGCAGCAAAATGAGGGGCGCCTGGGTGGCTCAGTCGTTAAGCGTCTGCCTTCGGCTCAGGTCATGATCCCAGGGTCCTGGGATCGAGCCCCGCATCGGGCTCCCTGCTCAGCGGGAGGCCTGCTTCTCCCTCTCCCACTCCCCCTGCTTGTGTTCCCTCTCTATGTTTCTCTCTGTCAAATAAATAAATAAAATCTTAAAAAAAAAGCAGCAAAATGATATAATGAAACACCATGTACTCCTCACCTAGCTTCAACAAGTACCAACATTCTGCCACTTCCGTTTCATCTATATCCACCCCCACCACTTCCCAAGCTACTTGGTTATTACATTCATACACTTCTTTTTCTTTAAAGATTTTATTTATTTATTTGAGAGGGAAAGAGAGAGTGGGGGCGGGGGGCCGAGGGAGAGGGAGAAGCAGGGAGCCTGATACGGGGCTCAATCTCACCACCCTGAGATCATGACCTGAGCCGAAGGCAGACCCTTAACCAACTGAGCCACCCAGGCGCCCCCATACACTTCTTTCATAAGTAAAAATGGCATATGGGAAAATGTACACATTTCAACCGCACAATTTTGAAAGATGGATACATCCATGCCATGCACACCTATATCTACAAAGTTTCCTTCATATCTGTTCTGCCCCTCCCCCACCTTGGAGGCAACCAGAATTCTGACTCTTCTAGAACTTCACATACACATACATTTACAGTATATATGCTTGTGTCTGGCTCCTTTACTCAGCATAGTACCTGGGAGACCCATCTTTGTTACTGTGTGCATCAGTTCATTTGTTTATTGCTGAATTTATGAATATACCATGGTTTGCTTATCCTTTTTTCTGTTGATGAACACCTGAGCTATTTCCAGTTTTGGCTATTCTGAATAAAAATGATATAAACATTCTGGTGCATAGTGTGTGTGTGTGTGTGTGTGCGTGCGCGCATGTGTAGATAGCTTTTTACATTTCTTGAATACCCAGAAGAAAATGGCTGGGTCATATAGTACGTGTGTGTTTAGTTTTATAAGAAACTGTCCGACTTTTTCCACCAGTGGTTGTAACCTTCTCCCACACTGCTAACAACGTATGAGAGTTCTAGGTCCTCGGTCATCCTGGTGTCACATTCTGGTCTAGTCACCAGGATGACCGAGGACCTAGCACACACATTTCTAGGCTGAAGCCTGATCAGGGCCCAGTGGACACCAATGACATAGCAACGTCTATGACGTCACAAAGGCTGCTCCCTGACCCATGAGGGGTGGCAGCACGGGGACAGAGTGGGCATGGATAAGCACTGGAGACTGGTGTGTTGAGAGGCTCAGGCCGGCTGGACAATCGAGGTAGGCCGATCAGAGCAGAACACCATGTCTGGGAAAAGGAGTGGTCAGAGCTCCCATAGGCTGGGGAAGCAGACATCCTCCTGCTCCACAAAAACCAAGCTGCACTTCCCCGTGAGCCATGAAGAGCCCCTCCCGCAGGAAAACCACGCTGCCCAGAACCTGAGCTTCTCCAGCCAGGTCTGCCTGTCAGCCATCCTGAAGTACGTGGCCACCAACATTCTGGAGCTGGTGGGCAACCAGGCCCACCACAACTGCAGGGTGCAGAGGGCCATGGACAGCAACATGCAAAGCAGCCACGTCTTTGAGGATGACACCACTTCTCAGGTCTCTGAAATGTTCTAATCCAGCAAGAACAGCTGATACCCAGGTCCCAGGGCCTGAGAGGAGTCCACACCACCTCACCCAGTGCTGAAACCTCTCACAGAAGCTAACACCTGCACACGCCAATAAAGAAGTGAATTCCATTGGCCTGCTTCTGGCTCCTCTCAATTGTAGCCATACTGGGTTGAAGTCGTCCGTGAATTCTCCAGGAGAATAAGCTCAGTGCAGAGTTGGAGGGATAGAGGATGTGGTCAGTGCGGGGTGCTTGAATCAGCGGTTTCCACTGGTAACAGTGTGGGGAGTGGCCCTGGTGGGAGTGCCTGGCTGAGGCAGTGGGGGCAAGAAGGCTTCCTCGCTGGCTCTGAGGAAATAAGACCCTGGGGAGGCCAGAAAATTGGCAGGGGCGGGGGGAGGGAGACTCCGAGGCTTGTTGAGTTCTCGGGACGATGGTGGTAGCTGGGGTGGAGCCGAAAATGAGGAGGTACAGAAGCCTTCGTTCACACTAGGGAATGCCAACGGGTCAGAAGGTGACAGCAATGGGGATGGGGGGGTGACATAACAATTGCCATAAACTTAATGGCGCAGAGCTTTAACATGAAGATGGAGGGGTGATGAAGGAAATGGTAAACAAGAATACAGACAAATAATGGGCATGTTGGTTTCATTTATTATTTATACCCTGTCTCATTCCAGGAAAGGACTTGAAGCAGGGATTATTAGATAGTGCTGTGATTCTTCCAGGAGAAGAGATCCTTCTGTCCCTCTCTTGGGGACAAATAGGAATATTACCTATAAGCTACTCTCTGGCCTAATACATGCAAAACAAGCAGTTCTCAAGGGTTATTAAATATTAATGAATGGATTTGTGTATGTATTCCATTGTAAATTATCAATGTCATTCTCTGATGAAACACCAATGAGTCTAATGATCATACATTTGAGAGAACATCAGAGTTAAAAGTGGTTGAATAAGTGTTTTAAAAGATGTACGCAGGGCGCCTGGGTGGCTCAGTTGGTTAAGCGACTGCCTTCGGCTCAGGTCATGATCCTGGAGTCCCTGGATCGAGTCCCGCATCGGGCTCCCTGCTCAGCAGGGAGTCTGCTTCTCCCTCTGACCCTCCCCCCTCTCGTGTGCTCTCTCTCATTCTCTCTCTCTCAAATAAATAAATAAAATCTTAAAAAAAATATTAAAAAAATAAAAATAAATAAAAGATGTACACATATTCTATGTAAATTCTGTTCCAAGTGATAAAATAAAATGCAATTCTTATAAAAACACTTTCATGCCCTGTATGAACTTAAAAAATAGACACCACATTACATGTAAAACCCAGAGATTAATTTTTATGAACAATAACCATTCACCCTCCACCGTGTCATTACTTGAGGTTTCACTTGCTCACTGGACGCTCGAAGGCCACTCTCTGCTGCCCCTCTGGCCTTTTCATAGAGGGCTGGTAAGAGGCTGGCCAGATAATCTGAGCAACAGAGCTAGATGGACTGGGCTCAAAACAGAAGCTCACCACTTACTGGCCATGTGATCTTGGGCATTCACTTATTCCCTCTGAACATCAGTTTCCTTATCGGTAAAATGGGAAGAACAAGTTCCTCCGTCTTTGGGTTTTCATAAGAATTAAGCAAATTTATGCCTGCAAACCACAGAGTACCCTTAATGAGTAGCTACATCTATCTTCTTCCACATATATCAGATGTTTAGGCCTTGTTTTTTTTTTTAAAGATTTTTATTTATCAGAGAGAGAGCACAACAGGGGGAGCCGCAGAGGGAGAGGGAGAAGCAGGCTCCCCACTGAGCAGGGAGTCCGACGCGGGGCTCGATCCCAGGACCCTGGGATCATGACCTGAGCCAAAGGCAGACGCTTAACCCACTGAGCCACCTAAGCGCCCCTAGGCCTGGTTCTCACGTGATTGCTGGATGCTGGGGCCACTGGCTCTAAAAGTCTGCTAAACCTTGTGGAGAGACAAAAAGGTGCTCTGAGAATGAGTCAGAACTCAGAGAACTAGACAGTCCCATACGCTGGGTTCCTCTTGGCTCCCCACTGCCTGAGGACCTACCGGGTCTCAGCTTTCCACCTTTTGTCAAGGCAGAAGGACTCAGGCAGAGGCCATGCTGAGTTGTGGGCGTGCAGCTCTTTGGAACATGTACTTCTCTAAATAAGTCCAAGAAATCTTTCTCGCCATAAATGCTCATTAAATATATTTACAGATAGCTCACTGTCAAAATGTTCACCCACAACAATTGTGACTTATGAGAGAGAGCCACAAAGCCCCCCTGGCCTTAGCCCCGACCAGATCTTACTCTTCTGTTTGTTGGAACTGACAAGCAGGCCTCTCCCCTGTAACTGCCAGCGGAGATTCACCTTCAGATAATAACACTGACATTGCTACCACACACCCCCCAAAATGAAGTATCTGTTTGCTCAGGACATTGGTTTCTTGTATGACGATGCCCTTCAGCCTACAGTGAATGCCTCTCTGGTAGGTAATGCCAGGGAATGAGTCATTATACCAAGACCGTAGCGTGTCGGTTAAATAGCTAATGTTTTAAAACTGCTTTTTGTTGGACTTATAGCTGTTGCTTAAAGCACGAAACATCGTCTCCTGGCTACTTCACTGAAGAGCACAACAAAGGAATTCATTAAAGGTATCAAGAAGCCAGAGTAGGTGGGGGAACCACGTCGGGTTAGCATCCTCTGCGGCCAGGACCCTGCAGTAGCCAGTAGGTAATGGTGACAAACGTCACATCTAGCCGAGTTTGCCTATTTTTTTTTTTAAAGATTTTATTTATGTGACAGAGAGAGACACAGCGAGAGAGGGAACACAAGCAGGGGGAGTGGGGGAGGGAGAAGCAGGCTTCCCGTGGAGCAGGGAGCCCGATGCGGGGCTCGATCCCAGGACCCTGGGATCACGACCTGAGCCGAAGGCAGACGCTTAACGACTGAGCCACCCGGGCGCCCCTGCCTATTCATTTTCTTAATGATATCTTCTGAGGAGGAGAAATTTTTAATTTTCATGAAATATAATTCTTCAGTGTTTACTCTTATTTTCTGTTAAAATGGTGGATTACATAGAATATTTTTATCTTATTACATTGCTAGGATAATTCCATTCAGTCATATGTATTTTCTTTTTTTTTTTTTTTTAAGATTTTATTTATTTACTTGAGAGAGAGAGAGCACATGAGCAGGGGGGAGGGGCAGAGGGAGAAGCAGACTCCCCACTGAGCAGAGAACCAGATGCAGGGCTCGATCCCAGGACCCTGGGATCATGACCTGAGCCCAAGGCAGACGCTTAACTGAGCCACCCAGGCGTCTCTAATATAATTCCATTTTAATCAGAAACATGCTCTTTAAGATTTCAAACTTTTGAAATTTACTGAAACTTGATTTATGTCCCTGTATAATGTCTATCTTGGTATACATTCCGTATACATGTAAAGGGAATATATGTTTTGCAGTTGTTTGGTGTTTAATTCTATAATTGCCAATTAGGTTAAGGTGGTTAATAGTGTTCTTCAGATCTTCTATATACTTATTTGCTATCTAGTTTTATCAGTTATTCAGAAAAGATGTTTTAAAATCTCTGATTACGTTTGTGAGTTTATTGTGATTTCTGTCTTTAATATAGTCAAATTTGTTTCATTTCCTTTTTTGGCTATGTTTTAGGCACATGCAGAACTGGCATTCTTCCGTCCTCCTGGTATACTATTTATTATCATTAAGAAATGCCCTTCCTTCTCTCTAATAAAACTATTTGTCTTGAACTGTGTTTTGTTTTGTTTTTTTTAAAGATTTTATTTATTTATTTGAGAGAGAGAATGAGAGAGAGAGCATGAGAGGGGGGAGGGTCAGAGGGAGAAGCAGACTCCCTGCCGAGCAGGGAGCCCGATGCGGGACTCGATCCCGGGACTCCAGGATCATGACCTGAGCCGAAGGCAGTCGCTTAACCAACTGAGCCACCCAGGCGCCCTTGAACTGTGTTTTGTATAGTCACTCCAGATTTCTTACAGTGTTGTTTATATATATTCTCCATCTTTTAGTTTTCAACTTGTTTGTAAATGTTCATTTACAACATGTTCATCTTTTGTAGATAGCATATAGGTACATCTTGTCTTACCTGTTTAAACTAGTTTTTTACATTTTTCCCTCAGCTTTATTGAGATATTGACATATAACATATGTAAGTTTAAGATTTAAGATATAAAAAAATAAATACGATTTGATACATGTATGTATTACAAAATGATTATCACAATAAGGTAACACCTCCATCCCCTCACGTAATTAGCAGTTTTTGTGGTGAGAACATTTAAAATCTACTCTCTTAACAACTTTCAAGTATATAGTACAGTATTGTTAATCGTAGTCACCATGCTATATATTAGATCCCCAGAACTTATTCATATTTTAGCTGGGAGTTTGTACCCTTTGACCAGTATCTCCTCATTTCTCCAACACCCCAGCCTCTAGGAACTAGCATTCTACTCCCTATTTCTATGACTTCGGCTTCTTTAAGATTCCGCATATAAATGAGAACACGTAGTATTTGTCTCTTTTTTAAAGATTTTATTTTTAAGTAATCTCTACACCCAATGTGGGGCCCGAACTCAAAACCCTGAGATCAGAACTCATGATCCTGAGGTCAAGAATCACATGCTCTATAGACTGAGCCAGATGCTCCCAGTATTTGTCTTTCTTTGTCTGACTTATGTCACTTAGCATAATGCCCTCAACATAGGTCTGTCCATGTTGTTGTAAAAGGCAGGATTTCCTGCTATTTACTGGCTAAATAATATTTCATAGTGAGATATCTCTATCTCTATCTATCTAAATATATATAGTGTGTGCATATATGTTGTGTATAGATAGATGATAGATAATGGATATATATATCTCACATTCTCTTTATCCACTCATCCAGCGATGGACACTTAGGTTGTTTCCATGTCTTGGCTATTGTGAATAATGCTGCAATGAACGTGGGGGTGTGTTTTTATCTCCTTTGGATATATACCCAGAAGTGCGATTGCTGGGTCTTATAGTAGTTCTAGTTTTAATTTTTTAAGGAACCACCGTACTGTTTTCCATAGAGTCTGCACCAATTTACATTCCTACCAACAGTGCACAAGGGTTCCCTTTTCTCCACAACCTTGCCAACAGTTGTTTTGTCTTTTTTGATGATCGCCATTCTAACAGGTGTGAGGTGATACCTCACTGTGGTTTTGATTTGCATTTTCCTAATAATTAGTGATGGAGAGCATCTTCTCATGTACCTGTTGGCCCTCTGTCTATCTTCTTTGGAAAAATGTCTATTCAAGTCCTTTGCCCACTTTTACATCTGATTGTTTTTTTGCTATTGAGTTGTACGAGTTCCTTACATATTTTGGATATTAACTCCTTAACGTATAGATGGTTTGCAAATATTTCCCCCCATTCCATAGGTTGCCTTTTTACTTTGCTGATTGTTTCCTGTGTTGTACAGAAGTTTTTTAGTTTGATGTAGTCCCACTTGTTTATTTTTGCATTTGTTGCCCGCACTTCTGTTGTCATGTCCAAAAAATCTTTGCTAAGACCAATGTTTAGGAGCCTTTGAGACTTCTTAGAATTCTTTACCCAAGATCTTAATATACCTCCTCTACCATGGGGCTATCCTTTTGAGAACTCTACCCTATGCACTGTGTGTTATGACGTTTTTCCACTCTGGCTGGTAGGAACACAAAATATTCTCAGCCCTATGGGACCTCTGGAAATTGTTCAGCCTAGTGCTTTACAGTGATTCCATTTCCTCTGTCTGGCAGTTTCCTCTCACGCATGCACAGGAGTAATAAGCCAAAGACTCAAGGGAACACCTCTGCAGATCTCTGTTCTGTCTGCAGTTTTCTCCTCTCTGGTGCTCTGCTCCATGATTACCAGTGGCACTGGCCTCCCTAAATTTTGATCTTTGACTTCTCAGTCCAGTTTCCCCTCTCTCTGCACAGTAGCTTGGAAGTACCTCCTGGCAATAGGTTGAGGGAATTGGAGGGATCATCTCATTTATTTCTCTTCTCTTTGTGATAATAGTCCTGTGCTGCCTGCTGTCCAGTCTGAGAGCAATTGATTCATGTATTTTATCAAGTTTTCTAGTTGTGTAAGTCAGGAGAGTAAATCTGATCCTTCATACTCTACCATGGATGATTGCAGAAATCTGTGATAAATTTAATAGGTTCTTGTTTCCTGCTGATCTTTTAAAGCTTTTCTTTCATTTCTTTAAGCACCATAAACATAGCTGTTTTATAGGTGATGACAGATAGATCCAATTGCTCAGGTGTTTGTTGATTATCATTTTTCTATTATTGCATAACAAATCACTACAAACTTAGTCACTTAGATCAACAACCAATTATTAGCTCACAGCTCTGTCAGAAATTCAGGCACAATTCTGTGCTCGGGCTTTCTAGGCTAAAATCAAGGTTTGGGCTCAGGCTGCGTTCTCATCTGCAACCGAGAGTCTTCTTCCAAGTTGTCATCGTTGTGGCGGAATTAAAATGTTTGCAAGGGTGGCACTGAGTTCATGGTTGCCTGGTCAACTGTCCGCTGGGGGGCGCTCTCAGTCCCGATGTAGTCTGCACTCCTTCCCACAGGGCGTCTTGCCTAGACCACCCAAGACTATCCCGGTCTTCTTTACTTCTGGTTCAACTTTACCCCGAGGATATAACTGTTTGGTACGCCAGTTTAGAGTGGGTGGTAATCTATTCAATCTTTCCACCCTAGGAAGACCCTGCGATTTCACCATTTGACCCAATCTTTAGCTCTTCTTGTCTTCTTGCAGGCAGACTAGGCTGCTCCTGTTGCATGAGAGAGAGCACTGACGGGGTACTGATAATTTTTTTTTTCGATGCCCAATCAGTCTTAAAGTAGAAATTCTTTCCAGAATCTGAAGTCCTTTTAAAACTGAATGTGCAGGGAAAATTATTTCTGTGGATCTCTAATTTCACTGTCATATATGTGATGGTATCTTACGGAGGCATTTTTTTCTTTCATAATATGACTTCAGAGACCAGTAATTCCTTCCACTTCCTGGTCACTCTAGGAAGTTGGGCAAAGATTCCTGACCTTTGGGGGAAAATGGTTTTGTTTTTTGTATTTCTCCCAGATCTTTTAAACAGGACATGGAACCCACCCCCAGCTGCAGAAGGAAGGAACGTGATAGGCAGGGACTGGGTACTGGATGCAACAAACTCTGTCACATCAAAAGGCAGAGGTTACTTTTGCCCTGGTTTTCCAAATTGTGATTCTGTTGTCTTTTTTGGAAAGGGAATATTATTAAGGGCGCAAATAGAAGGCCCTGGAATCATTTCTGCCCTCTTAGTCTGCAGGAATTTCAGACACCTTGTAGTTGTTAATGTGCTTGGGGCAAAATCACCCTGAAAGTCTACACCTATACAGAAATTAAGGCCAGCACAAGAAAAAAACAACTATACAGAGATCCCATTTCTAACATATCATGTGTTGATAAAACCAGTCTTTATATTTTTCTGCTAAAGAGGTATTAAAATGGATGGACTGATACATCTAGTTTCATGTAGCTTTTATCGAGATTAGGAAGTGAGGCTAGGCTCTCTCAAAAGGTCACTGCAATTTTCTAACATAATTTGCTTTGATACCTCAAAATAAGACTTCTTTTGAATTGCGTATTTGTTTTTAATTTAATTTAATTTTTTAAATTTATTTTTTAAAGATTTTATTTATTTATTTGACACAGAGAGAGATACAGTGAGAGAGGGAACACAAGCAGGGCGAATGGGAGAGGGAGAAGCAGGCTTCCCGCGGGAGCAGGGAGCCCGACGCGGGGCTCGATCCCAGGACCCTGGGATCATGACCTGAGCCGAAGGCAGACGCTTAACGACTGAGCCACCCAGGCGCCCGTTTTTAATTTTAGTACCTTATATTTGTTACTCTGCATGTGCATCATTAAGTTATACAGTTTTGTGTTAAAAAATGGAGCAAATTTAAAAATATGAAAATTACCTTTCAAGAATAATGATGTACCTCTAGAGAGGGGTTGTGATTCAGTTTTGTGTGTTTTTGAATTATTCTTGCCCAAATTAACAAACCTGGATCAGATTTTTTTTTTTTTTTTAGCTTGAAGCAAACTTGGAGATCATCTATACCTAATTTCTTTTTTTTTATTTTTTGAGATTTTTTTTTTTTTAAATTTTTAAGTAATCTCTGTACCCAACATGGGACTCAAACACAGAAACCCAATATCAAGAGTCGCCTGCTCCACCAAGCGAGCTAGCCAGGTGCCTCACTAATTTCTTATGTTATAGAAAACAGATTCATTAAAATTATATATGTAACCTGGGATCATACAGCAGTGCCTTATAGTCACTCTTTCCAGTGCTTTTATGGGATAATGAAATGTACCATACACAGCCTGCAGAGGATACCATTGCGGCCGGCCTATGATAACAAACTCTTGTACTAATTTGTGGAGCAACTATTTTCTTTCTGTGAAGCGAGAGGAAATCAGAGCAGTGACTACTTCTGCTATCCCTTAGCTATAAATTTAGCTCAGATCTTTTTTTTTTTTTTCAAAAGTCTATTTGGTAATTGTACAAAATCACAACCATTAGGGATGAGTCACTCTACATAGAAGCAAATTTGTATTGAGATTGGTTTATGTTAATCAAGGATAATGGGCTGACCATGAGCAATGACAGCAGCTAATGTAAATACACAATCAAGTTCTAAGAGTGGTGGTACTTTTCCTAATAAGCCAGTGTGTAATGAGACAGACTCCCTCAACCCCTGTGCTACCCTCATAGACCTGCCAATCCTTCAAACTCCCTAAGGCCTGTGCTTCCTAAGCTTTGACAGTATCTAGCAGAAACTAAAAGTGATTTCATAATTCTTTCACAAAAATCTTCCGGCATTTAGTGTCTTGTTAGGCACCTAACAGCAGATAAATCTCAGCTTCATAAAATCTGCCTGGTTGGCTCTGCCTCTAATGGAGATGAAACCAGAGAAAAAGACCACTGATTTCTGCCACCATCATGATTTCCTCCTAAATTATGTGAATATATTATTGTCATTCTGATGTGGACCCCTCTAGCTTTTTCTTTACGGACTTTTAGAGAATACTTACTAATAGACTCCCCTGGGAATGCAGTGGTTGTCTAATGATGACTCATTTTTCCATACAATCTCTGCTTTTCAGAATGCGTTTATTGCCCCCAATTCTACAAGCACTGCCACCCCCATTTCCTCCCCTATTTTTCAACCTCAAAGTGCAACAGGGACTTCAAACCAACATGCAGTTCATTTGATTTCACCTTGAATACATGTGGCTCTTTTCAATCTACCTTCTAGACTGTTTATGCACACACAATAAGTATCCCCAATAATGTATAATTTTGGTGTTACATTTATACAAATAATATTGGGCTGTACATCTTACTCTTTTCCTTTCCTTTTCTTTTCACTCAACATTATGTTGTCGAAATCTACACCAATCAATTTCAGTTTTTACTACCATATAATATTCCATCCTCTGCACATACCTTACTTTATGCATTTCTCTACTTGCAAACATTTAGACGGTGTCTAATACTTCTCTGTTACTAACAATGCTGCGATGAACATACTCCTACATGTGTCTGTGTGCCTGTACAGTAATTTCTCTGGGCTCAGTACTTAGGAGTGGAATTGCTGGGTCCTGGGAAATTCACATTTTTGTTTTCACTAGAAACTTCCAAATGTCTTTTCATAATAGCTGCATCAGTCTACACTTCTTTCAAGCACAGCTGAAGATTCCTGATTACGCACGCATATCCTTTCTAGCACTGTATAGTATCCATTTTTAAACGTTTGGGTTGTGAGCATAAAGTAATATAATGTTGCTGTTTCATCTTCTATATTTCTAATTACTAATGAAATTGATCATCCCTTCATACATTTACTACTCATTCATGTTGCCTTTCTGTGAACTACCTTTTCATAACCTTTACCCAGTTTTCTATTCTGCAGTCTCTTTGTCTTGTTGACCTGCACGAGTTTCTTATATATCTTGACCAACTATTCCCAATGGAGACAGCATTCCTCCCAAGCGGACATTTTGGAAATTTGTGGGAGCATGTTTAGTTGTCCCAATGGTTGGAGGGTATTATTGGGCTTTAATGAGTGAGGGCCAGGAATGTTAGAAATCCCCCCCCCACACAAAATATTCCTTTATCCCTCCTAACTTTCAAATGTCTTGTCAGATACTCAAGGAGGTAACAAAGTTGTTTGTGTATGAAACACACTAGATTCTGAGTTCAGATCATTTTAAGCACAAAGTAGTCCTGAATTTTGTTCAGGAATGCAACTCCCTTTTGTTCATATGATTACCTAGGTTTGCTTATCATTTTGGAAAGGCAGGTAACCAATGGCAACAAGGCTCAAGAATCTGTGACTCCAATAAAATACACCTACATTAGTTTACATTTGTAGCTGCCCCATTCCTAGTGATTCTATGTCTACATGCAACTCTCTCTCTACTTCCTATGTCCTCTAATATATTTGGCCCCATCACTTACATTTTGAAACACGTAACTATTATCCTTTTATTTCTTCTGATATGACAATTAGGACATTATAATAATTACTTTTAATTATGTATGTTGGTGGATATATTATCTACAAGTTTTATTTCAGGGTAATACAAGGTGGTTACAAAACAATTTTTTAAAAGAGAACATCAGATCTCATAGGATTGAGATCCACTGTTCCAGATATTAATCTGTTTGTGTTTTTAACACTGTAAATGATTTTCCCCTAATATGTCCCTCATCATTTTTTGTCCGTGGTGTCTTCTAATGAATTGAGCCTTGACTTTTTATGTGGTTAAGTGGTACCCTTCCCATTATATTTTGTGCTTGCTGCATCTTTCTTAAGGAATCCTCTTGAAACCCAAAAATAAATGGATATTCTATATTTTCTTCTAATGAAGTTACAACTTTGCCTTCCGTTGGGGGCTTTTTGTACATGGTGACAGGTACAGATTTCATTTCATTTTCTCAATACGGTAAGTCAGTTTTTCCAATACCACTTATAAATAACCTGTCCTTGATTTGATACAACTTTGTAATGTATTTTATAATTTGGTAGGGCGAGACCCTTCTTTGGCCTTCTTTTTTTTGGAATTATCTTGGCTATTTGTGGACATTCACTTTTTCCTATACATGTAAGAGTCTGTATGCCCAATTACTCCCAAAATACAGTTGGATTTTTGTTATAATTGCATCAAAGCTGCAGATCTTTTTGGGTAGAAATGGATACAAAAAGATGTTATATATTTCTATGTATTCAGGTAGTCTTCAAAGTCCTTTGTAATCATTTAAATTTTCTTCATTAGGTTTTGTGCTTTTGTCATTAGATTAAGTTTCAGATACTTTACAGTGGTGCCTACTATTATAAATTGTATCTTATTTTCTATTGTATTTTCTAATTGCTTATTACTGATCTAGAGAAATGCTATGGATTTTTATGTTGACTTGCATTAAGCAACCTTTTTGAACTCTTCAGTTAGTTCTAGTGGTTTGGGAACGAACTCTCTTCTACTTTCAGTGTAAATTAGAGGCTGGACAGGGACGTGTCAGCCACCTCCTGCCATTTCTAGAAGGAGAATCAGAAATATTTTGGTGAATAGCAATAATGACTACCATATTTGATGATGAATATGAGATAATATATACCTTCAAGATGCTCTAAAGTTCCTTACTCATACTCACAAATAACTACAAAACAGGCAGAACATAATAAATGCCGAAGAGAGATGATATAAAGTACTGTGGGACTTTAGTGGAGGAAGAGATCTCTTTGGCCATGGTGCTCTAAGAGCATACCATTCCTTTCTATAACGGTACTCCCCTTACTTCCAGTTTGGGGGACCAAACTAATCTTTATGGGGATCATGCCCATTATCTAGACGGGAACTTCAGACACCTCACACTATACATAAGCACAAAGATTTCCAGGTGCACTGCACAGACAAGGTAAAGATAAATGTGAGATGAGGTTAGAGGATTCATCAGCCATTGGGCTCGATCTATGACTTAACTTAGAAGAGGAAATACATTTTTGGTGCATATAGTCAAATCAGTTCAACTGCTGTTACTGTGATTATTCTGGAGTCTCCATTTATTTCAAGTGGGCTTCCAAATAATGTGGACTCATATCTGAAATGTTTCCCACCAACACTGGCAAAGTGAAAGTGACTCTCACTGTAAACTTTTCAGGGATGGTAGTTAGAGCTTGGGCATCAAAACTGATTACACTTGGAAGCTTTCTATTTGCAGTACGAGTTCACTGAATTACTGCTCAATTCCCATTAATCATGCTCTGAGAACTTCTCAGTGGATTGGAATTATGGCATGTTTTATTTATTCATTTATCAATGATGGGGCTATTAGAATGTCAATTCCAAGCTCATTATATGTGTAGCTTCTTAGATGGTTTTGCTTTTGTATTTGTGGATTTCTAATTCTTTCATTATTTTGTAACCCTTGATAATCCTTAGCTGAGCTCCCAGCCAACTTCTGCTCTCCAGTTCTGACTGATGAGACCAGTTTACTTAGTCCACATTACCCCGACCAGACTTGAGTGTACCCACATTTCGTAGCTCATGGAATTCCAATCCCAGTCTCAGCATTCGCCTCAATTATGTGACGTCTAAGTGCCCAAGTCCACCTCTGACACCCTCAAATGCACATTCTTCTCAGTACTATTTGTCTGTGTATATGGTCCTAACAGAGAGATGCTCCAAGGAAGACTTTCCAGGAATTTCTACAGCCATTGTATTTGGCTATGGGAAAGCTTCTATTTATTAGATCTTTCTGTAACTTAGGGAAAAGGATGGGAGATTTAAAAGCTTAAAGGAACATTTTGAGGAGAGCTGAGAGAAATCACAGTTACTTTGTACTGGCAACAGTTTTGTTGTTCTCAAATCCTATGAACTGTCTTTATACCACAGGTTAATTGTTATAAAAATTTACTTATCACTAGTTTAGTTTCATTTTCTCTACTCATTCTTAGGTGGTGACCTCCCTTCTTTCACTGAGAAAATAGAAGAGAATTTACACATCCTTCTACCGTCAAATCTACTAACCCAATTACATTGTACACACACTGCCTCGTCCTTTTTTCCTACCTGACAGCAACCTTTCCACCCTGGTACTGGATCCCTAGCACCCCTCTCTACTGTGTCACTATATGCAGACGAGAGTGATCTATGACAGGCAGAAAAAACAAACATGCTATAAAATCTCCCCACTAAAAAAGAAACCCTGCTTAGACTATACAAACCACCCTCCACACTCCTCCACCTCTGTGCTAGTTATCTATGGCTGTGTAACAAATTCCCCAAAACTTAGCAGCTGGAAATGACAAGGATTATCTCACAGTTCACCTGGATCAGGAAGTTGGGAACAACTTAGTGGGTGGCTCTAACTAAGGCTCTCTCATGAGGCTGGGATCGAGCTGCCAGCCAGGGCTGCAGGCCCGTCACCCATGGAGCTAAAGGATTCATTTCCAAGTTCACTCACCAAGTTGCTGGTAGGCCTTGGTTTCTCGTGGGCTACTGGACTGCAGTCCTTAGTTCCTCGCCACACCACTTGGTCCTCTCCAGAGTTGGAATGGCAGCTTGCTTCTCCCAGCGCCAGTGCTGAGAGAGACAGAGAAAGAGAAAGAGAAAAGCCAAGAAAGAAGCTACAGTCTTTATGTAAATTAATCTTCCAGAAGTGACACCCTATCACTTCTGCCGCATTCTATTCTTAGGAGTGAGTCACTACATCCAGCCGGAACTCAAGGGGAGAGGCTCACACTGGGGTGTGAATACCGGGAGTCAGGGAATCAGGGGAGAGTACTTCAGAGACGGACTACCACACTCCCCTCAAAGGTGTAGTATAGATTTACTATCTTCATTTTCTCACTTCCCACACCTAGAAGGTTTTTGCCTCCTCTGCGCTGTTGGAACAACTTCCACCTTGCCAAATCTAACGATCCGTTCTCAGTCCTTATATTAAGGATTTATCAACATTTGACAGTTAATCATGTCCTCCTTCTTGAAACACTTTCTTCACTTGGCCTCTGGGACTCCACAGTCCCTTGGTTCTCCTGAGACCCCACTGGCTTTCTCCTTTTCAATCTCCTTCGTTGGCTTTTCCTATCTGATCTCTAAATATGGTATGCTCATTAGTAACTAAGCAGAGACTTCGGTGGCCACACACAACAAAGAGTTTACTTATACTAGACACAGAACTTCAGAGAATTAGTTTGGGTAAGTGACTAAACAAGTAGACAACAGACAGTAAAAAACAACAAACCCCAGGGAGGAGGAGGAATCCGATTTCTGGTGTTGACACATTATTCTATATAAAATGCCCAGATTTCAACAAAAAGTTGTGAGACATGCAAAGAAACAAGAAAATATGGCCCACAAACAGGCAGAAAGTTGTCAATGGAAACTGTCCCTGAAGAAGCACAGATTTGCACTTCAGTAGACTTCAAATCAACTATCTTAAATATACTCAAGCTCTAAAAGGAAGTGTGGACAAACAACAGAAGGAAACCAGGAGGCCCATGTATCACCAAATAGAGAATATCAATAAAGAGAAATTAGGTATTTACAGCTATGAATTTCATTCTAAGCACTGCTTTAGTTCGTAAGTTTTGGTATGTTGCCCCAAAACGCCAGTGGTGCGATTGGTGAGTAGGGGTGGAGTTTGGGATATATTTGAAGGTGGAGTATAGTAAATTTGCTGAAACATTGGATCTGGGTATGAAGCAAGAGATAAAGCGTGAAGACACTGAGGATCTCTACCTAAGCAATATGGTTTATGGTGGTGCTGTTCAAGGGTTTTGTTTGGGGCATTTTAAGATTTAGGTGCTTATTTGATGTGAATCTGGGTGATACAGCCTTGATAAGAAAGCCTCCGAGTAAATCCCCCACAGGCTCCAATATTTAGAGATTAGATAGGAAAAGCCAACCTGAGCCAAAGGCAGACGCTTAACTGACTGAGCCACCCAGGGGCCCCTTCAAGCCTTCCTTTGAAGCTTTTTGGTTGGCCTCTTGTTTGCCCTGTTACCAGCTGCCTCAAACTGCTATAATTTTAAACAACTGCTGTAATTGTTTTCAACAAATACCTTCAAGAAAAGATAGCATTGGGTGAGTTTTGAGTTAGGTTAAATAAAGACAAGCCTCAGGAATGAAGTCTTCTAGGGTGTTTTATGCTGGTCTCAGCCTATCGTTAGTAATGCTATGGGGCTAGAAGTCCATGGGGCCCTTTCCATCTCTTTCCCAACCAATGTTAGGACTGACCCTTGTGGTGCTTATTACTGAAAGCTTCCCTTCAGCAACAACCCTCAGCGAACACTGAAAAGTAGAGGTTTATTACTTATTTTTTAAAAAGATTTTATTTATGGGCGCCTGGGTGGTTCAGTTGGTTAAGCGACTGCCTTCGGCTCAGGTCATGATCCTGGAGTCCCGGGATCGAGTCCCGCATCGGGCTCTCTGCTCGGCAGGGAGTCTGCTTCTCCCTCTGACCCTCCCCCTCTCATGCTCTCTCTCTGTCTCTCATTCTCGCTCTCAAATAAATAAATAAAAATCTTTAAAAAAAAAATATTTTATTTATTTGACAGAGAGAGAGGGAGAGCACAAGTAGGCAGAGAAGCAGGCAGAGGGTGAGGGAGAAGCAGACTCCCCGCTGAGCGGGGAACCCAATGCGGGGCTCGATCCCAGGACCCTGGGATCATGACCTGAGCCGAAGGCAGACGCCTAACGACTGAGCCACCCAGGCGCCCCGAGGTTTATTCCTTATAAGTGTAGGGAATCACACAGCACACCTAGAGCCACACAGCCAGGTGGGGGGGGGGGGGCGGAGAAAGAGAGTGAACAAATGGGCTGGGGTTCTTTTACTGGGGTCAAAGGTCGAGCATACATAGGGTTTCATGGGCTCATTTCTGTTGGTGAATTTAAAACATTAAGAGCAGGAATTTAAAGGGTGGAGAAAAGACAAGTGGCCCAAATGCTCAGCTCCTGAAATCAACCAAGATCCCTCAAACAAAGGAGCCTCAATGCAGGGAGGTGGCCTGGCTCTTTGTCTAGTCACACAGCTGACCATGTGTTAATTCCAGATAGCCCGACAGCCATCTTCCAAGTGGCTGCCTCCGCAATCAAAGCTTAAGTCAGGCACTTGCGTTAACAAAACAGAAAAAATACAACGCACGACTGTCAGGGCTTACACTACGCGGGGAACCCCAGATTAAACACTGATGGGAATGGGACTGTCCCCTCCAGTGGCTGCCGGACTATTGCCCTTCCCTTTGGTTGCAGGTTGTTGGGTCTCTAGGCTACTGTGGAGAAGGGAAGAGGGGCTGAGGAATAAGGCAGATTAAAATGCCGCAAAGCTCTCCGTCCTTAACCAAGATTCAGCTATTTTTCTTGAGTAAATGTTCCCAGATTGTTCCAAACCTTTGGTTAATTTCCAGAGTTCTGAAAACATTGATTCTGACAATTTTTGCTAGTGTTCTCACTGCTTTTATGGAGGAAAGGGGTTTCGAAGTTCCTTACTCCACTATTCCCACTGATGTCACCTAATTGCTGTTGCTTTGACTAGAATGTTCCTTCTGTGAATCTTTGAATGGTTGGTTACCTCGCTTCAGTCAGATCTTTGCTAACTAACATCATAACTCCTCAGAGTGACCTTTCTCATCTACTCCTTCTAAAATAACCCCATCACCCTACCCTGCTATATTGTCCTCATAGCCCCTGGCATTGTGCTATATATTTAATCATTGTCTTTCCCTCTAGCCTAGAGTCCCTCAGTAATGATGAGGACTTTGTAAATTTTGTTTACAGTTTAACTTCATATAGCACTCTCTGGCACATAGTATAAGCTCAGTAATTATTTGTGGAATGAATAAATAACTTGAACTATTTAATTTATTCTCCAAAATAAAATATCTGGCTCAACCAAATCATTTTTCATAAAATAATATTCATCATTTCCTATGAATATTATTGTAGTAAGTACTAATTAAAATATGTAAGGTCTGAAAACATATATAAAGAAAATAATAATTATCCACAGATACTCTTGTGAACATTTTGTCATATATCATATCAATTTCTTTTACAGAATAAAATTGTTTTATTACCTGAACACATCTCTATGGTGAGCGAACCATAATTTGTTTTAACTATTTCCTTATTGATGGACTTTTTAAGTTGCCTCTGATTTTTTTTAAGCTGTGATGAATATTTTTGTAGAAAATTTGTTTTTCATTTTTATGGCTATTTCCTAAGATTAAAATACTACAATTAAATTTTCGGGTCATGGAGGGGTATCTGGCTGGCTCTGTCGGTAGAGCATACCAACTCCTGATCTCAGGGTCATGAGTTTGAGCCCCACCACTTTAAAAATTAATTAATTAATTTTCTGGTCATGGAATATATAAAATGTTAAATTATTTTTATACATATTACTAAATGTCCCTCAAGAGATGGTTTTATTAATTTATACCCTGATCAACAGTGTTAGTTGGAGCTTTCCTATTCCCTCAAAGCTTTCTTTTTTCTTTAAAGATTTTTTTTTTATTTTTGAGTATTCTCCATACCCAACATGGGGCTCAAACTCACAACCCCAAGATCAAGAGTTGCATACTCGGGGCGCCTGGGTGGCTCAGCTGGTTAAGCGACTGCCTTCAGCTCAGGTCATGATCCTGGAGTCCCGGGATCGAGTCCCACATCGGGCTCCCTGCTCGGCAGGGAGTCTGCTTCTCCCTCTGACCCTCCTCCCTCTCATGCTCTCTGTCTCTCATTCTCTCTCTCGCAAATAAATAAATAAAATCTTAAAAAAAAAAAAAAACTCGGCAAAAAAAAAAAAAAGAGTTGCATACTCTACCAACTGAGTCAGCCAGGTGCCCCTCCCTCAAAGCTTTCTAACCTTGAATACTTTTATATTTCAAAGCAATGTTTTATTTTAATGTCCATGTCTTTTTTTTTTTTTTAAGATTTTATTTATTTATTTGAGACAGAGAGAATGAGAGACAGAGAGCATGAGAGGGAGGAGGGTCAGAGGGAGAAGCAGACCCCCTGCCGAGCGGGACTCAATCCCGGGACTCCAGGATCATGACCTGAGCTGAAGACAGTCGCTTAACCAACTGAGCCACCCAGGCGCCCCATGTCCATGTCTTTAAATACTAATAAAGCTGTGCAGTCTTGTACGTTTATTGAAAATATTCATTTTGGTTTTATGATTACTCACCCCTTGACTTTTTTTTAAAGATTTTCTTTATTTATTTGACAGAGAGAGACACAGAAAGAGAGGAAACACAAGCAGGGAGAGGTGGGAGAGGGAGAAGCAGGCTTCCCGTGGAGCAGGGAGCCCGATGCGGGGCTCGATCCCAGGACCCTGAGATCACGACCTGAGCCGAAGGCAGACGCTTAACGAATGAGCCACCCAAGTGCCCCTCACCCCTTGACTTTCAAATTTTTTTCAATTTTATTTTTTTATCAATTTTTCGTTATTGATAAGGGAGTATTCTATTAAGCAAATAATCCTTTATTGAACATGTAAGTTGTGTCTTGGTTCCTCCTTTCTATTTTACTGTAAATTTAAATGTTTTTATTTCTAATGCTGCCAAATGTCATAATTTTACTTATATAAACATTAAACATTACTTGTGCTTAATTATCAATATATTTTTGCTACTGTGAATAGGATTTTTGTACTTTATATTTTTGAAATAATATTGGCATATAAAAAGGTTTTGATATTTAATTTTAGTAAGCCTACTTCTTTATTCTGTATAGCACTATTTCTTTTTTTTTTTAAAGATTTTATTTATTTATTTGAGAGAGAGAGAATGAGAGAGAGAGAGCACAAGAGGGAAGAGGGCAGAGGGAGAAGCAGACCCCCCCGCTGAGCAGGGAGCCCGATGCGGGACTCGATCCCGGGACTCCAGGATCATGACCTGAGCCGAAGGCAGTCGCTTAACCAACTGAGCCACCCAGGCGCCCTATATAGCACTATTTCTGTTGTCTGTTTAGGAAAAGCTAAGAAAATATAAAAATGCTTATTCATATGAAAAAGTAAGCAGCAGAACCTACCCCATCATTTATGTATCTATTTCCTAGGCAGATCCTCAAACTGTAATTCTCAGGATCAAAATTAGCATGTGGTTCAATGAAATACAGAGAGTGTTTGCCCAACTGCCCATGTGTTTTCTGAAGATTGCAAGTTCTGGCTTCAAAATTTAATAGAACCACCTGCAATGGCCCTGGACTGAAAATACTCCCCCTCCTCAAAATCTGTAGCGACCCCATCCCTGGCCAAAAAAATGAAGCTCACATTCTTATCTTGCAAAAATACAATCACTATATACTTTCACTAATGGATTTGCCCCATGCAGTTCCTTTCCTTTCTAATATTTTATCACAATCACTGTTCTATTTTCTGCCTCGCTCCTCTCCATTTTTTCATTAACTGTCACTTATTTCAAGTTCTTCCTCACTTTTGCTCTGTCACTCTTGTAATAAATCCACTTTTATTTTTCTTAACTATTAGTTTATTCTCTTTTCTTTCCATATTGATTATAATGTCACTTGAATATAACGATTCATTTATTCCTTCATTCGACATACATTTATTCAGTACCTAATCTATGCCAGACATTGTTCCTCCCACTGGGGATATGTCCCCAGCCACAGAACAAGACAGACAATAACTCTACCCTCACAGCAGAAAAGAGATAATGATCCAACAAAACCTTCTACAATATGTCAGGTGTTGATTTTCTTCATATCCAGCAGGGAAAAGGATATGAAGAAAAATCAAGCAGGGAAAGAGGATATTGAGTGATGATGGCAGAGGGAGGTTGCAATTTTAAGTGGGTGGCTCAGGAAGGATGCTTTGACAAAGTAACATTTAAGAAGAGACTTGAAAGAAGTTAGGGGTAAGCCATGACAAGATCTTCATCTGGGTAAACAATGTTCCAGATAGAGAAAAGTGCTGCCCTACATTAGAAACGAGTCATATTTTCAAGGAAAAGGAAGAAGGCCAGTGTACCTGGTGTGGAGTGAGCAAGAGGGAGAATTAGGAGGTAAGGTCAGAGAAGTAGTGAGGGCGGTAGAATGTGTATGACCTTGTAAATTTTTCACTTTTACTCTGGGCAAGGTGGGAAACTATGAAATAATCTTAATGAAAAAGGTGACATGATCCGACTTAAATTTTATAGTGATTACTCTGGCTACTAGGTGAAGAATAGGCTGATAGGGCAGGATGGAAGCCTGGAAACTAGTAGAGAAAAGGCTATAGTCTAGACAAGAGATGATGTTAGTGATGACTAGGGTGGTTGTGGCAGAAGTGTTCAGGTTGGGGGTATATTCTGAAGATAGAACTGATAATAATTACTCACGGGCAGGATTTAAATTAGGAGAGAAAGGAGAGAAAGGGGATCAACAGTAGGGTGAAGTATTTCTCTGTTTTTGGCCTGAACAACTGGGTTAATGGCTTATCTATTAGGCAGATGAGGAAGTCTGGGGAAAGATAGGGTTTGGGGTGGAATAGGAATCGAGAGTTCTTGCCTTGTACACAGTAAGTTTGAGTTTCCAAGTAAACATCTAAGTGGAAATGCATGTAGCCAGTTCAAAATACAACGAATAAGTTCAGGGGTATGTCTGGGCCAGAGATGGAGTTTGGGATTCATCTATTTGTAGAGATGGAATTTAAAGCCACTGGGTGGATGAGATCACCACATAATTTTGCACATGAAGACAAGATCTCAAAGTCTGAGCCCTGGGGCACTCCAAGGCTATGTCAGGAAATCAAGGAAGACCCAGAAATGGACACAGAAAGGAGGGGCCCATGAGGTAGACAAACAACCAAGCGATGTCACAGGAGCCAAAAAAGAGAGAGAATTTCAAGGAGGGATTGGCTGCTGTGTTCTAAAATTTCTATCTCATTTATTTCTTATTGCATTGTCTAGAAATTCCAATAGTGATAACAACAGTTAAAATCCATTAAGTACTTAGTATGAATTAGACATGGGTTAAGCACTTTACATGAATCATCCAATTTAGTTCTCATATTAATCTTAGGAGTAAGCAAAAATTATCATCCTCATTTTCAGATGCAAATCTGAGGGCCAGATAAATTATACTGCCTCCTTAAAATTTCATAGCTTGTTAAGCCTTGGATTTATATTTGAACCCAGGAAGTCAGAAGTCAAAATCTGTGTTCTTAAACACTATGCCATTTTACCAAAGTAGTATTAATTATTAGTGATGTTAATAGTAGTCATTATTGGCTTCAAAATATCTTTTACATTTATGCATTGAGTATGATGCTGGCTGTTGGCACATATATGAGATGACAGAGAGACAAACAGACATAATCATGCTATGAAAATGTAAAAAAATGACCTACTTCTAATTTAGTATGAATTTTTATTAGGAATAAATGCTGAAAAAAGTTTTAAAAACCAGTTTGGGGCTTTTTAGGGTAAATATTGACAACATTATTTTAAAAAGTATATGGAAATTCAAAGGATCTAGAATAACTAAAACAAATTTCAAAAAGAATGAAGTTAGAGAGTTCATCTGATTTCACAACTTAAGATAAAGCGACAGTAATCAAGACGTTGTGGTATTGGTATAAGGATATAAAAATGTAGATCAATGGAACAAAACAGAGTACAGAAATAGACCTATACATATATGATCAGTTGATTTTTGACAAAGGTGCAAAGAGAATTCAGAGAAAGGACAGTCTTTTAAACCAATTGTACTGAAACAGTTGGATGCAAAACAACCTGATGCTTTTCTTGTACCATATATAAAAATTAACTTGAACTGCACCATAGAACTAAATCTAAGATCTAAACCTATAAAACTTACAGAATAAGGAGAAAATCAAATTTGGAAAATTGGACTTAAAAGTTAAAAAGTATTGCTCTTCAAAATACATCGTTAATGAAATGAACATGCAAGCCTTAGATTTAGAGAAATAGCTGTAAAGCATACTGATAAAAATCTTATACACATAATATACAAAGAACTCTACAACTTACAGCTCTGTAAGACAGCTCTACAGTAAGGTACACAACCAAATAAAAATGAGCAAAAGATGTGATCAGACACTTCACAAAAGAAGGTATATGAATGGTCAGTAAGCACACGAAAAGATGCTCAGCATCATTAGTCATCAAGAAAATGCCAATTAAAACCACGAGGAGATACTACCACATACCATTAGAATGGCTAAAATTTACAAAGAGATGGTAAATGACAACTAGAACAGTCACACATTTCTGGTGTGAATATAAAATAGTATAACCACTTTGGAAAACAATTTAGAAATTTCTTATTATGTTAAACATACACTTATCATGTCTCAGCAATCCCACACATACATTTTTATCCAAGGGAAATAAAACCATATGTCTGTACATAGACTTCTACATGAATGTTCATAGCAGCTTTGTTGGTAGTAGCCAAAAACTACATAAGCAATCCAAATATTCATCAACTCATCAATGCAATGGAATACAATTAGCAACAAAAAGGAATGAACTACTGATACAGGATACATCACAGATGAACTTCAAAAAAATGAGGCTGAGCAAAAGCAGCCAGACACAAAGAGTACATAGTATATTATTCCATTTATACAAAACTAGAGAAAAGACAGCATAATCTATGGTGACAGAAGACAGATTAGAAGTTACCTGGAGCTAGTGCCAGATGTATGGGTTCGGGGAGGATTGACAGTGATGGGATCATGATGGGACTTTGATGGCACAAAGACACTTTTTGGGATAATAGAAGAGTTCTATATCTTGATTGTGGCGGTGGTTATAGGAGTGTATCAATTTGTCAAAACTAAAAAAACGGGCGCCTGGGTGGCTCAGTCGTTAAGCGTCTGCCTTCGGCTCAGGTCATCATCCCAGGGTCCTGGGATCGAGCCCCGCATCGGGCTCCCTGCTCAGCGGGAAGCCTGCTTCTCCCTCTCCCACTCCCCCTGCTTGTGTTCCTGCTCTCACTATCTCTCTCTCTGTCAAATAAATAAAAATCTTAAAAAAAAAAACAAAAAACTAAAAAAAATGCACACTTAAAGTTGTATTTTATTGTAGATGAATAACAGTTTGATAGACTTAAGAAAAAAAGATACTGTGTTTTGGCATCCATGGAGGTAATCTTATGGTTTTTCTTCTCAAATATTAATGCAAGAAATATATTAATAAACTTCCTAATATTTAATTCCTTGCATTTCTGAAGTAAAGCACATTTCATATTGATATAGTATTCATTTACTATCTTGCTAGATTTCAGTTTTGGGGTAGCATTCAAGGTATTTGCATCTATTTTCGTAAAGTTGGTCAGTGATTTTGGTTTCCTATTATATTTATTGGATTTTAATGTCATGGTCATGATAACATTGTAAATCAATTTGGAAGCATTTTTAAAGCAGTTGAATACCAGGGATACTCATTTACTGGTTTACACACCTGGAAAGTGCAGTGATACTAGTTTTAGGCAATACTGTAGTCAGAGACAAATGTCATCCAATTTCTGTTGCTTTTCTTTTTTTTTTTAATTTTACTTATTTGAGAGAGAGAGAACACGAGCAGGGGGGCAGGGCAGAGGGAGAGGGACAAGCAGGCTCCCTGCTCAGCAGGGAGCCCGACATGGGGCTCAACCCCAGGACCCTGGGATCATGACCTAAGCCAAAGGCAGACGCTTAACTGACTGAGCCACCCAGGTGCCCCCCTGTTGCTCTTAGTTCTACTTTTCTTTTGGTTGGTTTCACTTCAGGCTGATTGATTTGGTGACAAAGACGGTCCCCAGAACTTCTAGACACACATGGTCATGGCTACTGATCCCAGAGACTAAGAGCACCTACTGCCATACCACTTCAGGAGAAGTCCCATGGAAGATTGTGACCGCCTTAGCCCAGGACATGTGTGCATCCCTGAACCAATTATAATGGGCCAGAAAATGGTAGGCCAGGTCCAGGCCTGAGTCATATGCTCACTCATGTAGTGGTCCAAGGAAAGCTCAATCCCAATAGAAGCACATAAAATAGGCTCCCACAAGGAACAAGTGGTTCTGTTACCAGAAAAACAGGAAATGGGAAATGGGCTAAGAACTCAAACATCATATAAATTACACTCCTACAAATACACTTGCACTTCTTACTTCTCTCTCCCTTTTACTCCCTGATGTTTTTTCATAGTCTGGTGTTTGAGATCAAGTTGGTTACTACTGAGTTAGATGTTTTTCTTGTGCATCTTTTCTGAGAATCATTTATGACATTTAAATTATCTTTTATAAATTTATTGAACCTGTTTATTAAATGACCTGGGCTCAGTAGGGACTGGAGGAAGCTCTTTGACGGTTTCTCACCACCTCCTGTTAAACTTGTTCTATCAGTGTATTCCTCCATCTCCTTAGAGAAAATACTGGGCATGTGCTATATCTCTTCTGGTCATCCTCAGGCAACAGAAAAATCCTCCAGTGGCATGTGGGTAATGAAGAGTCCGGTTCAGTGTAATATCAACGTCATATGCCAAGTTCTCCAAACAGTTTTCTTGAAGTGGTCCTGATTTGGCTTCAGGTGGGAAGAACGTTTCCTCTCCACCCTCGTGAGTCCCCATGAGGGACTGACTATATACGTCACATCAAAACTCTACATTTGTCACACTCTTCAACTTCTCAAAGAATTCTTGGCCTCTGCTTACATTACTTAGAGATGAATGATGGACACACGGTGGTAGACCTAAGTTTGGGCACACAGGCTTTGCAAGTCCTAATAGGTGACTTTGCTCCTCATTTTAGGATGCAGAGGTTTCAGGACACCTATTTATCTCAGCCTTTGGAGTGCAGGAAATGTCTCATTAAACAATTAGCTACATAAGATTCAAGTTATTTAACTGTATTTAACTGGTTTCAGAAGTCACACTTTCCATTTTTGGGTTATTCATTTTCATATATATGACTTTTGGCTGATGAAGGTCATTGAAGATAGATAGATAGATAGATATCAGAAAGGGTATTTCAGTCATTCTCTCAGTTATGCAAAGGCTCAGAAAATATACCTATAATACCTTAACTGAGCAGATATTTAGCTTAAAACATTTCCCTCAAAACTATTTCCCAAAACACATTTTGTGAATGGAGAATACCAATTATTATTACATGAAAAAAGGGGGGTTATGGTCAAATTAAGTTTTTCTCCCCCACACAAATGTGTGTGGCTTTTCCTTTTATACATCAGTTTGCTATTCAAGAGAATGGGCTGATACATACATTCAGTGTAACAGTTGATGGCACAGAATATGCAGAGGAGGTTGGTGCTTTGGGAAGTTCCAGAAAGATTTTCATCTCTCTCGGATCACTTCCTTCTGTTTGGAAAAGCCACTGAGCTGTGGGACAGCTCTTTGTATTTAGATGTCTTTCAGCTTAGCCTCCATTCCAGCTCTTTGATGGTTCTGTCTGGCCTTGTTCCTGGGGCTGTTGTCAGAAATGCGGCCATCTATAGAGCTGGCTATCTGCTTCTGGAAGCTCTGTGCATCCCGGAGCCTTCCAGGGTAGCTGCTGGTGGATACGGGGGCTCTTTATTGGCAAAAGGGGCTGGAAGAGGCTTGTTGCACATCGGCCCTAAGGCTCACCCTTGCCTTCCAAATGACGTGGTAATGGTTGGCTTTTTCCTTCATGGCCTCTACATGTAGCCACAAGTCTGTTATGTCTTTTCAGAAGAGAGAGACTGGGATTTGCACCTTTCTTCAGTCGGCTGACATGTTCATAATATTTAGAAGAAATTCCTTGAAATTTCTAGTGTGTGCATAACACTCCTACCTGTTTTCCAGAGATGAAACAGGTCCCCTGCCATCCTTTTAATTCCTTTGCTTATTCCACAGGCAGATATCTGGGAAGAGGAAGACACTTCTCTTCATGTTCCATCTTATGTAGAGTTCCTGAAGTTCACTTTATTTTTATTTTTTATTTTAGAGAGAGCGAGCAGCACAGGGGGGAGGGACAGAGAAAGAGAGAGAGAAACTTCAGCAGACTCTGCGCTAAGTGCAGAGCCCGACGCGGAGCTCGATCTCACGACCCTGAGATCACGACCCTGAGATCATGACCTGAGCCAAAACCAGGAGTCGCTTAACTGATGCTTAGGTGATGCTTACGTGACACTTAACTGACCAAGCCACCCAGGCGCCCCTCCTGAAGTTCACCTTAAACATATGAGGACACATAAACATTCAGAAGGAAATTAACTATCTCAACTCCAAATGCAAATGTCCCGCTAAATGGCACTGGACATTGAATCAAACGCATCTCAGTCCAATCAGTGAGGTAATGCACTGGTCTGGGACCTAGAGGCTCAGTTATGAAGTTTGTGACCAAGGGTAAGGGAATTAAAATTTCAATTTCTCCATTTCCTTGTCTGTAAAAATGTTTGGAGGAGAATATAGTTCTCAACCAAGACTATACAGAAGAAGAGTAAACTATCTAATATTTGTACCGTGAACTTCATGGGACCGAAGAGGGCATGTTTTCAGAGAGCATGAAATAGCAGACAATAAACTAAGATTCTTTCTAGCTCTGATATTCTACTACATCGCCTGTTTCCGTGTGTGACAAAACATTTCTTGAAATTACCACACTCTCATAAAAAATGGGCTTCCACATTCCCAAGAAATATATACATATAACCTATATATAAATTTACATATATATATATATATATATATATATCTTTGCACACACACATACATATTGGCTATTTATTTTTAGTTTGGTGATTTTTATATTTTATATTCTACAGTGTTCAAATTTTCTACAGGGCCATTCTTTTGGGGTTGCCAGAGCCTATTCCAGCGTGGGGGGATTCCCGCCGCACCTCAGTTCTGACACCCAGAGCTAGTCCACAGGTTAAGGGCTCCGTCCTACAAGCCTGCCCCCCCCCCCCCCCCCCCCCCCCCCCCCCCCCACCTCCCCCGTCCCCTGCTTCAGACACCAGACGCAACCTATGCTTCTGACCAACAGGCTACAGGTCAGAGGTTCCAACAACCTCCTCCTCAGGTTCTTTCAATTTGCTAGAGCGGCTCACAAAACTCAGGGAAACACTTACTTACAGTTGCCCGTCAAGGATAGGATAAAGGATACCACCAATCCACAGCCAGATGAAGGGCACATAGGGTGAGGACTGGGGAAAGGCGCAGGGCTTCCGTGCTCCTCCAGGTGCACCGCCGACCCGGCCCAGACTCTTTACATTCAACAACCAGGAAGCTCTCTGAACCAGCTTCCTTTTGGGTTTTTATGGAGCCTTCATTGCATATTCATGAAGAAGTCATTGGCTATTGGCTGATTCAACTTCCTGCCCCCTTGCCCCTCCCCGGAGATTGGGGGGAGGGGAATGGGACTAAAAGTTCCAAGCCTCGAATCCCATAGTAGGTCCTCCAAGCAACCAGCCCCGCCCCTAGGTGGGGGGGGGGGTCGAGAAGTCACCTCATTAACATAACAAAAGACACTTCGATCATTTCGATCACTCTTATCACAGGACATTCCAAGTGTTTTAGGAGCTGTGAGCCAAAAACCAAAAACATATGAGCAATTTCCTACTTCCTGTAAATCACAACATCACAGCCAACATATTACATATTTAATAATAAAAAAGAAAAATGATCATTCTTTCTCCATAATGACTACTCGTTTGGATAGGGGGTTGGCTAACAAAGACCAATGGGCTGCACAATATGCCCGTTAGTTTCCAAAAGGGATCATACAGCAGCAACAATCATAATGATAGAAAACACTAAGCTCTTATTTGAGCCCTGTTTTTGTTTTATACCTGTATTTTTGTGTTATATAATAGAGCAAACATTTCTTATTTGCCAGGTGCCAGTGCCCTTTCTAAGCTCTTGGCTTTAATCTTCGTAAGAAAACTGTAAGAAAGGTACAATTATTATCCTTATTGAATGTCTTTAACATAACCCTAGGGCTGTGGAGTTCTAGGTCATCAGAATGACACACCAGCATATGAACTAGCAGAGGGGGACCACATCAACCCAAAGAACACCAGTTCTCTGGTGACAGAGCATTTAGGAAGTGCTTTCCCTCTTTGTTCCCAAGAGCTGGGCGTCTCAGTTGAGTTGACTTGATTTGGAAGTTGTGGAAGTTGTCAGACCTATTTCGTTACTAATACCATTTCAAAGACCAAAGTGAGCTAATTATGTACTTTTTATAAAGTTTTTCAATTTTCGAAGCGTACATTGCACTGCTTTATTTATTTATTTGAGGATCGTTGACACACAGTGTTACATTCGCTTCAGGTGTGCAACTTAGGGATTTGGCAAGTTTATACATTATGCTGTATTCACAAGTGTAGCTACCATCGGTCTGTCCCATTACATCCCTATTACAATATCATTGACTGTATACCTTATGCTGTGCCTTTTATTCCCATGACGTATTTGTTCCATAACTGGAAGCCTGTATCCCCCACGCCCCTTCACCCGTTTCACCCCTCCCCTCCCCTCTGGCAACCATTAGTTTGTTTCGGTTTTTATTATAATCACAACGTTGTACAAACAACACTATTAATTCCAGAATATTTTAGCATCCCAGAAGGAAACCCCATACCCATTAAAAGTTACTCCCCAGGCCGCCTGGATGGTTCAGTGGGTTAAGCGTCTACCTTCGGCGCAGGTCATGATCCCCGGATCCTGGGATGGAGCCCAATAGAGCCACGTGGCAGGCTCCCTGCTCAGTAGGGAGCCTGCTTCTCCCTCTCCCTCTGCTGCTCCCCCTGCTTGTGCTCTCTCTCTCTCTCTCTCTCTCTCTGACAAATAAATAAATAAAATCTTCTAAAAATAAAAATAAATAAATAAAAGTTACTCCCCAATCTCCCCTCCCCCCACTCCATGGCAACTATTAATCTACTTTCTGTCTGTAAGGATTTGTCTATTTGGACATTTCATATCAATGGATTCATACATCATGTGGCCTTTTGTGTCTGGCTTCTCTCAGCATGCTTTCAAGGCTCATGCACGTCATAGCTATAGTGGTACTTCACTCTTTTTATGCATGAATAATATTCCATTCTATAGATAGACCACATTTTGTTTATCAGTTCATCAATTGGTAGACATTTGGATTGTTTTTACCTTTCAGTTATTGTGACTAATGTTGTTGGGAACATTCATGTACAAGGTCTTTTGAGAACAGATATTTTCATTTCTTTTTAGTCTATACCTAGGAATGGCATTGTTGTGTCATATGCTAACTTTGTCTCAGCTTTTCGGGAATGACTAGACTTTTTTCCAAAGCGGCTGCACCACTTTACATTCCCACCATCAGTTGTATGAGGGATGCAAGTTCTTCGCATCCTCACCAATATGTGTTGTTATCTTTTGTTGGTTTGTTTTAGCCATTTTAGCGGGTGTATTTATTATAATTTCATCGTGGTTGTGATTTACATTATCCAAATAACTGACAATATTGAGCATCTTTTCACGTACTTATTGGCAATTTTTATGGAGTCTTTAGAGAAATGTCTATTGAAATCATGTGACCATTTTTAAGTGGGGTTATTGTCTTTTTATTGTTAAATTGTAAGAGTTATTTATGTATTCTGATTAGTTTCCAGAGTTCTTAAAAAGTTGATTTAGGATTTCTGCCAGTGTTTTCATTGCTTTTATTGAGGAAAATATTTTCATGGGTCCTTACTCTACCATCCTCAAGGGTCTCCCCTAAGTATATACTTTGAATAATCAATCACTGGAAGAAAACTTGCAAACCATACATCTGCCAAAGGATTCATAACTAGAATATATTACAAACTTTTAAAACTCCAGGGTAAATTTTTTTTAAACTCTCTAGAAAATAAACAAAAGTCATGAATAGATATTTCACAAAATAGGATGCATTAATGGAAAATGAAAACATGAAAAAATGTGGAACATCATTAGCACTAGGGAAATGCAGTTAAAACCACAATCACATGTACCTATCAGAATGGTTAAAACAAAAAATAGTGGCAACACCAAAAGCTGGTGAGGATGCAGAGAAGTTGGATTACTATGCATTGATGATGGAACCTAAAGTAATGGCAGCCATGTGGAAAGCAGTTTGTCCATCTCTTACAAAACTAAATGTGATTATTATATGATTCAGCAATTGTATTGTTGTGCATTTATCCTAGAGAAATGAAAACTAATGCCCACACAAAATCTTGTACATGAATGTTCATAGCAACTTTATGGTAATAGACAAAACCTGGAAATGACATAAATGTTGTTCAGCAGGTAGGTGATTAAACAAACTCTGACACATCTATACCAGGGAATACTATGCAGCAATAAAAAGGAATGCACTTGATACATGCAACAACTTGGATGGATTATTCATTGATTTCCATGATTATTGATTGATTTCAGTGATTGAGTATTATTATTATTATTGATACATGCAACAACTTGGATGGATCTCAAGGGAATTTGGCGGAATGAGAAAAGGCAGAGTCAAAGTGTGACATTCTGTATGATGGCATTTATATAACATTCTTGAAATAACAAAATTATAGAGATGGAGAACAGATTAGTGGTTTTTATGGATTTTATGGATGGGGCAGATGAGAGAGAAACAAATGTGACTATAAAGGAACAGTACAAGGGATCTTAGTGGTAACAAAATGGTTCCATATCGTGATCATTGTGGTAGTTACTTGAACCTACACAGGTTATAAAATTGCATGGAATCACACACACCCATGAGCACATTGTAACACATTGTAAAATGGATGAATTCGGAATATGGTCTGTGGATTGTACCAATGTCATTTTCCTTGTTTTAATATTGTTTTAATACTATAATATAATAATTTAATACTACAGTTATGTCAATGTTTTCATATTGTACTATAGTTATGTAAGTTGTTACCATTGAGGGAACTAGGTAAAGAGCACATACGACTTCTCTGTACTCTTTGCATCTTCTATGAATCTATAATTATTTCAAGATAAAAGTATGAAGCGATCAGGGTAGACTTGCGTTTATTCTTACAGTCGTAGTGTTGCATGCAACTACATTCTGATAGCTTTCTTCAGAGAGAAGAGGTGGGAAGAGGTCAGGACTAGTCATCAGGAAATTGAAAAGAACCACAGTACAACCATTTGAGTGAATATCATGGCAGAAAGAAAGGTTCTGAAGCATCATCTTTTGGTACCACTATCTTTTAATAAAGAACAAGGATAATGCAATAATAGAGAGAATTGAAAGAGCATAGGTTTGCTTATTTGTGTGTGTGTGTGTGTTGTTAAAATTTTACCCTGTAGGCGTCTAATGGTGGATTTCAGAATGATAGTCGTTCAACCTCACTAAGGGTAGTTTTAGATCTAGGACATTCTCCCACTGTGTTTCTATTTTATTCTGCGTGAACAATTCTGGTTCTGAGAAAATGTAAAATCTTTGATGTGTTCTTGTGCTAGCAATGCCAGGAAAGTAGGGGTAGATGAGTTTTCCTTAAAAAACCCTACAGCCCAAGGGACTGAACAGACTCAGTTTCCATAATTGGTGGCAGAAACCCTACAATTTGCTATGATGTTGCTAACTTATCAGAATGTGGTCCTGTAACACATTGTAAATATTATATTACATTCTAGTCAGTAGGGTAATTTATTTGTAGACATCCTGTCTTCCTCATGAGACTGTATTATTTTCCAGGACAAAGGCCATATTAATTTCATCCCTATATTCTGAGTGTCTACATGAGACCTGGACCTTAGGAAGAACCCAATAAATGATAAACGAATGATTGAGTGTGGCAGATGAACTCATCAGTCTTGGAAGATGTTTATTCTTTGGTCCTCAGTCTTGATGATAGTAACATATTTCATCCTCTTTACCTTTTTGAGTTTCACTTTCAGAATGTGAGGTCCAAATATGGTCCAATAGTGGAATAGTTCTAGATTTCAGGCTAACTTAATGTATAAATAGACTGGGAATTGCCTAAGTGTGGTGTTTTGAGGGAAGGACTTCATTCAAACATCTTTCTCCTAACAGATACCTAAAAGGCCTTTGTCTTAATCCATTTGGACTGCTGAAACAAAATACTACAGATCGAATAGCTCATAAACAACAGACATTTATTTCTCACAGCTCTGGAGGCTATAAGCCTGAGATCAGGATACCAGCACTATTGAGAGAGGGCCCTCCTCTGGGGTGCAGACTTCCCAGTTGTGTCCTCATAAGGAGGAAGAAATGATGATGGGTCCCTGTGAGGCCTCTTTTATAAACACTGATCTGATTCATGAACGCTCCATCCTCATGACCTAAGCCTGTCCCAAAGGTCCTGTCTTCTAACACCATGACATTGGCAGTTAGGATTCCAACTATGAATTGGCAGGGGGGGGGCGGGGGCGGGGGGAGACACAAACATTCCAACCATAGGAGTCCTCAGTATAATTGTAGACGAGGATAACTGGTGTGTCCTTAAATACCATTGATTCAAAATCCCTTATTTTACAAACAAAACAACTGAGAGAGGAGAAGGGTCTTATCCTAGGCTATCAAACGAATGAGTGAGAGGGGTGCATATATCCCAAATTCTAATAAAATTAAAATCACACTAAGCTTCTTTCTACAAGGATAGGAATTTCTTCAGGGAACGATGAGCCTGGACTGAAGGGATGCAGTGAGAAATGTGTCATGTATAAAATGCGAAAAGGAAACTTGTCAGTTTACTAATGTCCATTTTGATAATAACTTTCTTGTTGAAGTCACAG
The DNA here is from genome assembly GCF_011800145.1 of Mirounga leonina. NCBI lineage: Eukaryota > Metazoa > Chordata > Mammalia > Carnivora > Phocidae > Mirounga > Mirounga leonina. The sequence continues at coordinate 27,385,611 of NW_023270175.1, forward strand.
TAACAGAACAAAAGAACACCTAAAATCTGCGGCCCACAGAAGTGTCAAGGAATAAAACCAAGAGAAAATTCCTGATCAGCATCATTGCTCAGGTCGTGGAGGACCCGAAGGTCTGACAAACTACTTGCTCAATGCTGAAGAGTCACAGAATAACGAAGGGAACTGAAGTGGCTCTGGGAGCTCAATCAATCAACAGACCCAAGAATACTTTGAAAAGATAGGACCTATCGGTTAAATCATCTAAATATGAGCTGAAATGGTTATTGAAGGGTGAGAAATTTTAATGTAGTGTAGCTATTAAATAATAAGAATGGGTTTTACTTATGATCTGAGGAAACTCTTTATAGTTATGCCTTGTAGTATCTGGAAAGGCTGAATTTTATGTAGTCAAAATGACATTGTTGAAAGGCTCAAATAGCTACCAGATCACACATTTATTTATAAAGATGACTAGGAGATGAAGTGGCAAAGTTGGAGAAAGACCATACATAGACAAGCATCCAAGGCCAAATCCAGAGGTTTAGAATTGATCATACATTATTAAACAAGGGGATAATACAGCTTAAAGGATTGTTGGGAAGATTTTCTAGCCAGGATATGAAGGGGAGATAGTGGGAAACAATAACATTAATCTAGGTAGAATATTCCAGAGAAGGTGGCAGTAAGAATGGAAAAAAAAAAAAAAAGTGGAAAAGAAAGAGCAAATAAATACTTGGCAATCCTCAATGATTGGCTGAGTATGGGAGACAAAGAGGCAATTCAAAGACCTTGTTTGTCTGAACTTGAAGCTGGTAAGGATGACCTTACCCCTGATTTGGACCAGCTTGGAAGAAAGCCTAATGAGTTCAATCCTTTATTGATATGGAGAAATGTCCAAGTTTTAGGGGAATGTATACAAGGGTTTGGGCTTGAACTGGACTTAGCTGGAGATTCATTAATCAGCAATGATTAGTGTATACATGAGATGAGGTGAGGGGACGGAAAAGTAGAAGGGCAGAAGACTAAAGAGTGAGGGACACCTCCAGCTACCAGTAAAGGACCTAGAATTTTTCAAAGCTATCTGGGAAAGAAGAACAAAGCTGAGGGAATTATTTATTACCTGACTTCAAGACCTAGTAAAAAGTTATGATAATTTAAATGGGGTAGTACTGGCATAAGAATCAATAAATACACCAACAGGACAGAATAGAGAGTCTAGAAATAGATTCACACGTGCATGGTTATTTGATTTCTGACAAAGACACTAAAGCAACCTAATGTGAAAAGAAAGTTATTTTCAACCAGTGGGGTTGGAGAAACTGGATATCCACATATAAAAAAATATAACCTCAACTAGTACCTTACTTCATACACAAAAATTAATTTGAGCTGGACCATAGATGTAAACAAAAAAGCTAAGAACAAGACAGAAAAACCAATAGTCATAAAAGACAAGAATTTATAAATTAGACTTTATCAAAATGAAAATTTCTGCTCACTAAAAGTCACCATTAAGAAAGTTGATACAAGGGCGCCTGGTTGGCTCAGATGGTTAAGCGTCTGCCTTCGGCTCAGGTCATGATCCCGGGGTCCTGGGATCGAGTCCCGCATCGGGCTCCCTGCTCAGTGCAGAGCCTGCTTCTCCTTCTCCCTCTGCCATTCCCTCTGCTTGTGCTCTTCTATCTCTCTGTCAAATAAATAAATAAAATCTTTAAAAAAAAAAAAAAGAAAGTTGATACAAATCGATAAACTGGGAGAAAATATTCACAAATCATGTATCTGACAAAGAAATGGTATCTAGATTCCATAAAGAAATCCTAAAAATCAATAATAAAAAGAAAATGCCATATAAATGGGCAAATCGGGGGAGCAAACACTTCACAAAGGAAGATGCATGAATGGCCAATAAGCACATGAAAATGCCCTTGCCATTACTAATTATTAGGGAAGTGGAGATTAAAATGATTAAAACCAAATGTGACACCATGACACATATACCAGAATAACTAAAATTAAAAGGCCTGGATACACCAAATGTTGACAAGCTTATTTATTATTTTTTTTTTAGAGAGAGAGAGTGAGAGCATGTGCATGTATGAGGTGGAGAGGGGCAAAGGGAGAGGAAGAGAGAATCTTAAGCAGGCGCCACGCCCAGCGCAGAGTCGGAGATGCAGGGCTTGATCTCAAGACCATGAAATCAGGACCTGAGCCAAAATCCAGAGACGCTCAACCAACTGAGCCACCCAGGTGCCCCAACAGTAGCTTATAAAATGAACCATACACCTACCATAGGGCACAGAAAATCTACTCCTCAGTATTTACCTCAGATAAAAGTGAATATATCTCCACAAAGCCCTTGCATAAGACTGTTTATAGCAGCTCTATTCAAAACAGCTCAAATCTGGAAACAGCCCAGGTTTGTCAACTAGAAAATGGACAAACAAGCGATGCTATATTCATGTTGTGGAATACTGCTCAGCAAGAAAAAGGGACAGAATTCATGACAACATGGGATGGATCGCAAAAACATTTTCCTGAGCGAAAGAAGACTTACACAAAGAGCACATGTGGTATGATAATATTTGGAGTAAGTTCTAAAACAGAAACACGTAATCTAAGGTGAAAAAAATTAGACCGCTGGTCGCCTGTGGATGAGCATTGACGGGGAAAGGGCATAAGGGAATTTTCTGTGGTGGCGGAAACAGGTCTACATCTTGATAGGGGTTTGTGTTCCATTGTGTATGCACTTGTCAAAACAAATTAATTGATACACTTAAGAGGATTTTACATGACCTTATTTGAAAATTGTAGCTCCCCTGACAAGAAGTATACAAATATCATGTGTGCATATTTGCATGTATGCATGTGTGTGTGACAGAGACGGAGGGAGGGAGAGAGAAAGGCCATTTTATTTTTTATTTATTTATTTATTTTAAAGATTTTATTTATTTATTTGAGAGAGAGAGAATGAGAGACAGAGAGCATGAGAGGGAGGAGGGTCAGAGGGAGAAGCAGACTCCCTCCTGAGCAGGGAGCCCGATGCGGGACTCGATCCAGGGACTCCAGGATCATGACCTGAGCCGAAGGCAGTCGCTTAACCAACTGAGCCACCCAGGTGCCCCGAGAAAGGCCATTTTAAACCATTTTGGAAATCTGAGCATTCCAAGTAAACTGTATTCAAAGGAATAAAAATCATTAAACTACAACATTTTGGATAGAAAAAATTTGAGGGAACTTGGCCTTTCATCATCTTGCTGCCTTGTTTTCTTTTTCTGTATGATTGTAGTGGCCAAACGACCCATATTGCTTGACAAATTCTTTTCAGAGCAAACAAACCCGTTGTTATTAGTCCACCCCAGTCTAATAAGCCGGGCTGTGAATCATAGACTATTTCCTTCGATTTCTGTCTACCAACGAGACTAATTTACTCATTGGGTTTCTACATAACAGAGAGCAACTGTTGTAGAGACACTCCAAGAATCCAGACCTAGGTGGCTCACAGTCTCGTTTAGGCGATGAGACAGCAACAGGATGAAACATTGTGGGGAGACCGTTCTTTTCCCAAGCATCACTCGCATACCGGGGGCCATGACGCCTATTGTCCGGCTACACTATAGGCTAATTAATGTTTTCTGGACACTCTGTGCTATTTCATGACTCTGTGCCTTTCCCTAGAATGGTTTTTGGCCTAAAGTTTTCTCCACTACCTTTCTAGCTGTTGAATTCCAACTCCACTTTTAAGACCCAACTAAAAAATTAACTCCTCCTTGAAACTTTTCGTTTCCCTAATCAACTTTGCCTTCTCCACTGTGTTCTCCTGGGACCTTGATTGTATTCTATAGCATTTACCAAAAGCTGACGACATTTGGTATCTATCTAGTATGCTAGACTGGGAGTTTCTAGAAAGTAGAACCTGTGTATTTGGTTTCTAGCACAGTTTAGTCACATGATATTATACTCAATGCAAGGAAATTTGAAGATCTCTTTACTGAAACCTCTGCGAGTAGGGAGCAAGACTAATTAGTGTCCTGCCCCACAACACACACACACACATGTGCATATGCACACACATGCACACACGCACATACACACACATCATAGGGCAGTGTTTTGTGTGTATTTGGCATTCAGTGTGTTGGTTAATGTAAATGATGATGTGTTTTGAAATGTCTCTAAAGCCCATGAAACTCAAACATTGTGCCAACTGTTTTGTTCAGCTATTTTACATTAAGGGAAAACTAGTTTAGCCAGGCTTTGAGAATGAATTCTTTCTGGTTTTGCAATTTTTAAAGAAGAAAAAAACACTTGGGTAGTAATTATCTAGTTTGTACAAGGGTATTAGTGACAGAGAGGTTTACATACATAAGCAATGTAGAAATGAATAGTTATTTCCAACTGGAGTTCCACTTTATTAATTCCAATAAGGAAATAAAATTCCCCCGTTGCTAAACCCCAGAATATCTCTTTTCCTGCAAGACCGGCTCAGTCTCAATCCATTTGTCCTTGCGTGAATGCTTTATCCCAGCCTCAGTTACTTGCTGTGCGGTATTGACAGTTTCGAAGGTGATAAATATCCACTGAGCCAACAAGTGGAGCAATTGACTTAAAGCAGCTAAGCTTTTACTCATTCGTCGCCCTTCTATGTTTCACTTACTCTAATTGTTAACTTTACAGAATTGCAAACAAATTATTGCAAGAGCACGCACAATTATTCCAGGTACAAAATGTGCACACGGGTGAGCATGTTGAGGGACAACCCTGGCCAATCCTCCTGGCGTATGTGTCATCGCTGGCAGGATGGCTTCTGAAGCCAGGGAGCCCTGGCTTTTTAACTTGGCTGTCCCAGGCTCCCTCCTGAATAGACCTATGTTCATCCTCCCAAAGGACAGAGCATCTCTGAGATCTTTGGGAGGCACATCTACTTGTGTGTGCATGTGTGAAGTGACTGTGTGTGTGTGTGTGAGAGAGAGAGAGAGAGAGGCAGAGTATTTGAAACACAAATTAATAGAAAAAGAGAAATTGGATTGATATTTGGTTAGTTTCAAAATCCCATACTGAAAACCGTCCATGCAGAGTGTTCTATAAAGACTTCCTGCACAATGACAGAATTGCAGCTGTTATAGACCTCTTTAAGAATGCCCACATAGAAAGTGGAACATCCCCAAAATGGTGCCATGTGCTTTTCTGTATTTTTTGTTAGAGTAAATGTGATGAAGAAAATACCAGACACTTGTACTCATGTGATATTAGCAAAAGGCCTGGTTGATTTGGCAAAGATTATTGTTCTCTGTGCAACAAATTCAAACTAACATTTAAAAAGCAGCATAATGTTTAGGAGATTGAAAAGGTCCAGGATAGGGGCGCCTGGCTGGCTCAGTCGGAAGAGCAGGGGACTCTTGATCTCGGGGCCGTAAGTTCAAGCCCCATGTCGGGAGTAGAGATTACTTAAATAAATAAAACTTTAAAAAAAAAAAAGAAAGAAAAGGTCCAGGATGGTCTATGAAAGAGTAATACCCAAATGCTGTTTCTCTAAGTCTGGATTTTGCTCTTTTCTTTCTCATTTAGAGTGACAAAGCAGCCCTGAGTTAGAGACATCCTGTTGTATGTACTACAGCTTGATAGCATTCCCAATCCTTAGGGGGAAAAGGCTCAACCCAAGGTGACAGAATGAGCCAGCATGGCAGCCTGGTGCTTTCATTCCAGGGTAACTAAATGCATCAAGCCAAACCCGGGGACCCCATCTTTGCATACAGAGTGATAAAAAGTATGAAAAGTCGTCACTGTAAATACAGTTCATAATTTGGGGTGCTAGTGACCTGCCCTAGCTACAGTTCCCTACTGTTTTTTTATTTTTATTTTTTTTAAAGATTTTATTTATTTATTTGACAGAGAGAGCGAGAGAGAGCGAGAGAGGGAACACAATAAGGGGGAGTGGGAGGGGGAGAAGCAGGCTCTCCGATGAGCAGGGAGCCCGACGCGGGACTCGATCCCAGGACCCTGGGGTCATGACCTGAGCTGAAGGCAGATGCTTAACGACTGAGCCAGCCAACCAGGCGCCCCTCCCTACTGTTTTTTTTTAAAAGTAGGATCCACACCCAGTGTGGGGCTTGAACTCACCACCCCGCGATCAGGAGTCGCCTGCTCTACTGACTGAGCCGCCCGGGGCCCCTCCACTGGTTTTTGTGATTGGAAATGGTCATCCATGATGCCACTGCCAGATCCCCGCACAGGTTTAGGGACTGGCAAGTGGCCGCTGCTCTAATCAATACCTAAAATGTAGCTCTGGGCAGGGGTTGGAAGAATTTTGAGAAGCATGATAGGAAAAGCCTAGACCGCCTGGAAAAGACTGTTGGTAGAAATATGGACATGCCAGTGAGGGCACATTTCAGTCTAACCTGTGAACAGCACGCTTCGGCTTGAGGAAGCTTCTAAAGCACATTTGAACGTCACCGATTCAAAATGGCTCTCAGCTCTGCTTTTTGCCTCTGCTTAGCCGCAGACGGGTTATAATCAGCCGGTTCAGATGGAGAGGTGATCCCACTAGAAGTTCGTTTCCCCCCATGGAGTTCGTTTCCCCACTTGGACAACGGCTGCTTGGAACATCTGGAAACTAGTAGCTGGGGGCCTGTAACAAATTCTTCTGTGAACTTGACCAGCTTATGGCTGGCACCCCGTGCTGCTGAGGGAGGTGGGAAGAAGCACGAGAGCTCCCTGCTCCTCTCAACCCTTCGAAGGTTCCTTGGCAAGGAGTAGGTGTTCTCTGCAGATACGAACACAACTCCTGAAGGAAACAGCATTTGTTTTGCTTTTAGATACAAGTAGCTTGAAGAAAGTGATGTCCTTCCATGCTGTCCCCCTCGGCTCCATCCGTATGTATCGGATACACACTCAGAGATCATGGACACAACATGAAATCCAGGGCTATGCCACGGAGTGATGGCCCTCAGACCGGGCTGGGCGTCAGACTCTGCGGATCCCCAGGCCTAGCGGAAAACCGTGGCAGTGGACTAACAGCACACGTGATCTAGGTGCCCGTGACAGGCTCAGGGGTCCCCACTCTGCTGCAGTGTCCATGTGCCCCCATGGGGCCAGATACATTTCTTTATCCCAGTATTTCTCAACGTCAAGCCGGCTTCCTTAACACGGGGCTTCTTAGAAACCAGGGTGCTAACACACATTTTGAATCCCAAAGAAGGGAAGAGAGTGTGTGAGTGGTTCTCAAGGAGTGGTTCCCCACGGCCGGCAGCCTCAGCACCACCCGGGAATTTGTTAGCGATCCAAAGTCTTGAGCGCGCCCCAGACCTACTCAATCGGAGACTCTGGAGGCGAGGTTTGGCAATCTAAGTCTCACAGGCCCTCTAGGCGTTTCTGGTGTGTATTAAGGTCGGAGAGCTGGGTCTTTGCAGTGTTTTCCAAAACTGTTCTTTCATCAAGCATGTAGCAGGGCTAATATTTTCTACCATCGAAGTGTGTGTGTGTGTGTGTGTGTGTGTGTGAAGATGTGTGAAAGTCTCATCACTTGTAGGGAGGTTGTTTTGATGGCTACTGAATTATTGATGTATTTAAGCACCACTTCCTGTTAAAAACAACTTGAAATGGCTCAAAGAGAATGCTGGGAATAACAGATCCTTCCTGGGTATTGTGACCACTTTTTATTTACGCCAGGCTTCCCTGAGACACCGATGTTCTGATTTGTTTATTGCCAGCAGACCTGCGCTATTTCTGAACGATGAGAAAGCAAAAAGCAGCAACCAAAATAGTCAATAACCAAACCTTAAAGTCCTTGGAACAAGGAGGAGACAATGCATTACTTTTCTCTACCGACTGAAAATTCACAGGACTTAATAAGGGGCGGGGATTGAGTGGTTCGGCTCATGGTGCTCCTGAGTCCGAGCGAGGCAGGCGGCCTCACTTCCTGCACGGAGACTTCAGAGCTCAGGCAGGAGGAGGCAGGATGGGGCGGGGGCGGGGGGGGGGGGGCTTAAGATGCAATGCAAGATGACGGGCCCAAACATCTCAGGAACCTGCAGCCTCCCCTCTGTGCAAAAGCAGGCTGCCCGGGGCCCCAGTAACTTTGACGGATGCCCTGGAAAGCACCAGTCAATTCTGTTTTTACCTGTTCTTCCACTCTTTCCTTCATAGATTGACCATTGACATTGAAAACGCTGACACTTTCCTTCGGCCTTTGGAGGTGGAAAGGCCCTTAGATATTTAGTCCTGCGCCTTCTCTCCTCCGGGAGAAATGAGCACCCGAGAGGGGACCTGACAGTGTGAATGGCAGACAGGATACTAGAACATGGGTCTCATTTGTACAATTCCATCACTGAATGGAAATGAGAAGTCTCTGTTCCAATCTGAAGTCCGAGTCCAATAACTAGTACAACAGACACACTTTACAAGAGTATTCATGTGAATACGAATCTCTAGACTGTAGACCGAGGGCAGTGAACCTTACATACATAAGTCAATGTTTAGGTCCAGTTTCTATGACAGTTAATGGCACGTGACAAACAATAAATAGGCGTTGAAGGATTTTTCTTTGAATGAATATAAAGAGTTTATTCGGTGCGTATTTGGGTATACAACAACAAATATTAAACAACTTTTTTTTAAACTTTTTTTGTGCACAGGACAGAAGACTGCCTGTACATGCTATGTCCACTTTTGGAACACAGATTTTAACAATTATTAATGCACAAAATCTTACATATCATGCAACTCTATGCCAAGATTCCAACTTTCTTCCATGCAACAGATATGAAGATCTAAATGGAAACCTAGCTAAGTCTTAAACACTTTTCCAGAAGCAAGTATAAGTATATGTTGTTTAGGGGTAACCAGTCTTAACATTTCCTTGTACACAATATTCACATGCCAGATACAACGACAGGAGGACTCGTACATATACAGATAAGACATTTCTTATTTTAACAACACAAAAGACGACATCACAGCTTCACAGTTCCTGTCTTTATATAAGAAGCCACAACAATAGTTTAACATGGTAACACAAATGGAATTAAGAGAAATCTACACTTGAGGATAATCTTTTTTTTTTAAGTAATCTTTACTGACTGGGGTTGACAATACACCTCAATTTCTATGCACAGAATACAGCACAAGAACTTGACCAGAATACACTACAAATCTAAAAAAAAAAAAAAAAAAAAAAAAAAAAAATTGGTAGAATCACAAGAACACTGTTACCTTGAGCCTGAGATGCCAATTCAGATTCAACCCTGAATTTGGTTGATTTGGATTAAGTGACAGAGTCAATAGAACCATTGAATTTCAGAAATCATAAAGTTGCACTATACCAAAGTAAAGAGTACATCTGAATCAAGCGTAGATAGAAAACATTAAGCCAAGAAAACAACACAGGTCACATCATTTTGTTTGCCCCTACAAGACATTTAAGCAGTTAATTTTGTTTTGTTTTGTTTTGATTTTTGTTTTGTTTTGTTTTTGAAGAGCAATTGTGGTCTTTCAACTTTTCTTGGTTGGAGAGCAAATTTTTATCAGCATTAGTGCTGTGAAATGTTTTTGGCTTGTCATCCCCAAAGCACAGGTGAGATCATGAGAAAATTGGGCAGTCCTTCTCCAGGATTTAGTTCACTGATAACGCTTGGCATTCTTTTGCGCAAGCTCAATCGAAATTATGGGGAGCTAGGATGGATGATAAGAAGGTGTCAGGGCAGAGAGACTAGTGAACCCTGCCTGTCTGGTGAACGTCATTGACAAATGTGAACTTTTGGGTGAAGGACTGCTAGAATTCAACAGCACCTGGAGGTAAGGTTCTGTTACAGAGCCCTTGTTTTGCCCTCACTGGCTACGTTGATTCGTTGTGGCTCATGGACTTGCCTCCGTTCAGCACGCCGGAGACACTTCTGCTCTTGGTTGGGGTCCCGCTTCCAGACCGGGAGAACTCTGTGAGGTCGTGCAGTGACGGCTCCTTGTACATGGCCACTGGAAAGCAGAGAAACACCGGGTCAGGGGCCTTCGCGTGCGCACCCCGCGCTGGCCCTCAGCTTGTCTTCTGGTGACTGGGCTTCCCTGCTCTAGGCCGAACGCGGAAGACGCTGCTTCCAAGGACTCTGCTGAGAACGTACTGGCTTGGCTCGAGCAAACTCCAGTCTTTGGCACGGGGGTGTGCAAAGAATTCTAATGCCTCATTCCCATCACTTACGGTTATATACGTGAGGGCGTTAATGAAAAATGCATTTAATAAAGCTCTTGGAAGCTTAAATAGAATCTACAGCATGCTGTGCAAGCCAAATATTAAAATTTTAAAGCACTGATTTCTATCATGTTCAAAAGGATACTCTCCAAGAGCCTAAATGTTTAGTGCACGTCTTAAGGCAATACGTGGTACATAGTATTGTTGTTGTGCTGTGAGTAACAATACTAGTGGACACTTACAGAGCACCTACAACGTACTAGACACTATGCTAAGTGCTCCACGTGCATTACCTCATTTGATCCCCCAAAGAATCCTATGACTTGGGTGCTTTATCCATATTTTACAGGCGAGGAACACAGGTCAATAATCCAGCCCTGCCCACCCAGTTAGGACGGAGGGGAGCTGGGATTCGAATCCAAGTAGTTTGGCCACAGAACACAGGCCACGCTGAGCAGTGCTATGTGGATCCGATGGGGCAGTGTGTTGCTACTCTCGCCTTGATTCTAACCCCAGGCCAGTGACCTCTTGGAGGTCTCGCTCGGCTTTGCCCACGTCCTCCATCCCTTCTCTACCACATCTCAGCTACTTCTAACATCCTTATCTTCTGCACCCCATCTCTCTCCCTTACCCTTTCCACCTTGACTGCAAGACAAACTAGGAATGGAAACTGTTGGGACAGTATCGCTGGGCCGTTAAAGAGGGGCCCAAGGAGCTTCCCCGTAAGTGTTAAGCATGCAGACATTTGAGCATCTGTGTTTCTGTCCAGGAACCACTTTGGCAGGATTTGGGGTTCTTGGCTGTCCTGGGTTAGCAGTCAAGCTGCTCCCACATAAGCAAGGTGTTACTATCTACAGATGTACTATGGGAAAATTAAAATCAGAAGATTGGATGCTATTGTCAATGCTTAATGTTTTAAGTGTTATAAAATGTTACTAAATTTCTGTATAATTGCCTTTAATGGGGAAGAATTACGCTCCACTTAAGAGAAGCATGATGAAGGATTGAGTTAAGTAAGGGTACTCGTCTAATCCACAGTTCCTAGCGTGTCAAGTTTACCTTTGAGTGGTTTGGGCAGAAAGTGAGCTGCAGGCTTGTTCTTCTTCACATGGTTTCCTTTCATGATCTCCCCTTCTTTGTTCAGACCCAGATACCACCCTCGGCCGGACTGCTGTTGGCGGTATATCATCGAAGAATACGTCACGTAATAATTTTCAAACACGGATTCTTTGAATTTGCACTCAGGTGTAAAATGTTCCTGGCAAGACAAGTAAATAAACCAAAGCTCAATATTTATAGCTCTGAACTTCATGGAGAACCCTGTGGTATTGTTCTTCAAGAGTCCAGGACATTGTTCAAGCTTGTATGATCGGTGCTCTATTTTAACAGCATAAACTATTATCATTGGAAACCAAGACTATATATAACATTTCATATGATGCTTTGGAAAAAGCCCTAAGTGCAAGTGCCACTGATCAATGATTAGCTCTCTTTGTAATAAGATAATGGAAAAATTACAACGAGCCACATAACTAATATATTGGATAAATGCAAGAGCTAAAATCGATTAAATATGAGAAAATAAACATTTTGTCCTTCTTAATTTTCATAGGTTCTCCAGTTACCATACACTATAATTGCCAACTGCCCGAGGCCATTACTGGCTGCCGACGTTTCTAGAAGGATGCTACAAAGAAAGGCTACCTTTTGCTTTTAGGTCAACCAAATTGATTTGTCTTTTAATCATTGGACCTTGACTTAAAAAAGAAAAAAAAAAATTCTCCGCTCGCCTCATCCTTGCCTTACAGTAATGTTTACAAGCCAATCAATAGAGAAGCAAGGAATTTACAGTAATTCTACAAGCAGACATGAGAGAGCAGCCCAGGAGACTCTGAACCCTGGAATGGGATTTCTGCCATGTGCTTGGCCATGTTTCCCTTGGATCTGTCCATACAAATGAAGGGTTCCTGATCCAACGGACTATTTCAGAAAAAAGCCAACACAACAAACAAACTGAAAACCTTCTTTCAAGTCTTGTGGATTTGTGTGTATGAAATAAACAGCCATCAAAAGTGGCCATTTGTGAGCCAAATAAAACGAGCAGCAGATTCTAATCTCTACGGAGTCCACGGAGTAGCAGTGGAAGACAAGGAGAAGAATGGCAGCTGAACGACATGTGAGGAAGCCATTTTAGATATCTGCCAATTTGCTGAGATGTTAATCAGGAAGAATTTCTCATAAAACCCTAAAAAGAAAACAACCTTGTAAAAATATCATATGCTTTGTGGACACCAGCCCTTTCTGAACAATGCCTCCATGGTCCCACCGTCCTTCTTTTTCATATTAGATATCTGTCTAAGCAATGCACACTATCTGCACAAGAGAATCTGAAGTGCTCTCAGAATCTGAAGTCACTTCAGCAAAGAGGGACAGATTCCTCATAGGAGGCAGCCTTTCTCTGAAAGTTAAGCCACATGTGCTTTTCTTTTGGGAATCCACAAAATCTGTTCCACTCCGTAAGCTCACCAATTCTCCCCATCTGGCCTCCAAGGCATTGATTAGAGTCATCTTTTGGGGTTATTTCGGCCTAGGGGCATACTTGGTAAGTCCCCCAAAGATTCACACAAATTCAACCTGTGCAAGAAGAAATGTATTTCCAAGGCAATGATCATATGTAAGAACCGGTGTTCTGTTTATGGGTTGTGAAGACTCCCCTTTGTGGGATTCTCAACAGGGAAATCCAATGTATGCCTACAAATAAATGTGACTAAAAGTCTCCACATTTCTTCTAGTGATGAGGACAGTTGCATATAACATTGTTGAAATTCTTTGGGAATGAAATCACCATTTGGGGGGCACTGGGGTGGCTCAGTCGGTTAAACGTCTGCCTTTAGCTCAGGTCAGGATCTCAGGGTCCTGGGATCAAGCCCCACATCGGGACCCTGCTCTCAGTGGGGACTCTGCTTCTCCCCCTCCCTCTGCTTGTACTCTCTCTCTCTCTCAAATAAATAAATGAAATCTTTAAAAAAAAGAAATCACCATTTGGGGAAAAAAAATCTCATCCTTGGAGGGTGAGTTTTACTTTCATAAAGAGTCAGAAACCGTTCAAAAATAAATATGGTGAACAATATATATGATCGAGGTGAGTGATTCTGTGTAGGTACATAAATACTGTATGACCGACTCTCAAACGGTGGGATGGGATGACTGCCGAGGCAGGTCCCCAAAAAGGGCTGCAGTTAACGTCCCATGTGATGGCAGCCTTCACTCATTCGTTTATACGCAGTTTCTGACAATCCACTGTATGCTTGGGTGGTGCTAAAAGTTCACAGGTAAATAAGGAGCCTCAGAAAACTCCCCAGGTATTTGCAGGAGTCAGCCATATACCCAAATGATTTGGACACGAGGTGTGCTACCATTAAGTACGGAACGGGAGACATAAAGGTGTTTTATGAGAACAGAGAAAGCCCAGTTTTGCTCTGACTGGGGGACTGCGGAGGGGTGGGCTTTACAGAGAGGGTGTTATTTTAGGTGAGCTTTGAAGGGTGGGTAGGAATTCAAACCAGAAAGAGGGGAAGGATACTATCTGAAGTACAGAGCCACAGTCCTTTGATGTGTCCCCTATGTCTCAGTAATTATCACCCACCGTCCTATCCTGGTAGCTGCTCACGCTTCAAACTTCAGGGGACCTTGAAGTCCATCATCCACAAATCCCTCCAGCCCGTGATCTTTACCTTCCATTTCCACTGCTACTGTTCTAGCTTGCGCCCTCTGCCCTCTCTGCTGGCTTGCTGGCATAACCTCCCCTCTGGTCTCTCCCCTTCTGCTAGCACGTTTCCCTGCTAAAGCAACATTCCCTTCCTTAGGAACTTTTGACGGTTTTGCTTGGCTTTACGGGAAAAACAACTTGATGTGGCATCTACGATTCTCCACGGTTCGGTCACCACCCTGACTCCAGCCTCACCCTCTGCCACAGGGTAGTGGGCGCCTCTGTGCCTTTCCAGAGGCCACTCGTTTCCTTTGCTTAGAATGTCATTCTTCTGTCTCCCTACCTCCTGGCTTTCCTCTCGTCCCTCACAGCCGAGCTCGGATAGAGGATCTCCCTCAGTCGGAACCGACTCTACGTGTATTTGTGCTCCCTTAAGCCCTACCTACATCTCTAGCTGCCCCCGTGACTCAGGCACATGCATGACGGCTCCAGATGGCAGGGAACTTGTCTTATTTTCTGAACCCACCTTCTCCTCTCACAAATGACTGGTCATATGGCCTAGCAAGCAGCGGACCACTCAACTCCCGTTTATAGGATTTGGATTTCGGAGATTCAGATTTCAGTCTGAGAAATTCCAGGATTCAGAAGTCCCAACCAGTGAAAAGTCTGCAGGGAACTTCCTTAATACCATATGGAATCGGCTGTCTGCAGAAGGAGGCTGTCATCGCACGGACAGATCCTGCAGGAGCGATTTAGTATCTGTTAAGAATAACAGATACTACACAGATCACTGGCACCTACAACATTAGGAGGAAAAACTTGGCGATTGTTACAACTATTGAAAAATGGCAAGGAAGGACTCAATGAACTGAATCCTCTGTCACATCCTGGCAATTTCTTAGTCATCACCACTAAATTTGGACTCAGAAACTCAGCAGAGAGGAAAATGAGGCCAAAAAAAGAATGTTGAAGCAACCAGAGGAGTGTTCTCTTCTCTGTGTGTGACACTGTCATTTTATCCAGTGTTGGAATGAGTAGGCAGAAGAGGCTTCATTTTTATCCAGTGTGGAAAAACGTGAACATCCCACCCAACACAGGAAGGACTAGCAAAGGGGTACTGGGTTCACCCTGTCGGGGAAGCCCTGTCTGGAGGATGCCAGGTAGACATATGGCAAGGAATCAGCAGCCTCCTCTGACTGATGTGAAGATGATCATTAGCGCTCTTGAAAAAGGTACCATCGTGGCCTTGACACCCAGCAGATGTTAAACAGAGGCAGCACTGCTCTTCTGGATTTCATATGCAGTAGATAAAAATCTGCTATCACGATAAATGAACGACTGGTTTCAAAAGATGCCAAGCACCTTTTCTTTTGTACTCGGCTGCACAGGGAATGCTTTATATCTTGTAACTTTTTATGCATTGATTTCTCCTAAAAGTTGTTTCTCGTGCATATCAGTAATTTTTTTTCCCAGAGGAATAATGCCTTTTTAGTTCGTGAAATAATCAATCTGTCTTTAAATCTCCTCTGTATCATCATCTCTATTCTCCTTGAAGTTCAAGGTTAGTTATTTTCTCAGTGGATATTGAACCCTTTCATCTAAGGAATCCATACCAGTTAGTTATCATGATTGTATCTTGGGTAAGGAAGGAGACGCTATGCAGAATGAGCAGATCCAGGAGCAAAATCTAACATTTATTGTTTACCGATTTACTCACTATTAAGGGCGAAATAGTTTTTTTTGGAGGCGGAAATATCACCGGCGACAGGAAAACACCTGAAACCCTCCACATCATGTTCACAGAACATACTGGAGAGTACTTACAGCCACAAATGATCATGGTCAGCCACCCTAACCAGGGCTTATGGCCTCTACCCAGACTTTGAGGGATTCACACCATCAGTAATGTTGGTTAGATGCAAATAACGCCCAGACCCAATGGTGGGCCACAAAGCATCTTTGCCGCAGGGTCAGAAGGAGCAACAAGGGCCCTGGGCTGCCCCTGGCATCGAGAGCAGTGTCACTCAGCAGGGGCTGTGTACCTGCACCCTGGGTCGCCAGAACCAAAAAGGTGAGAGTAAAGCATATCTGTCCATCATCAAGGTCATCTCAGTGCCCTAAACGCGTCTGCAAAACCAAGATACGCTCGCCATGACGAAACGCCTTTCTGATTAAAGTCACGTGGCAAACATGGGCCTCTGTAGCAGATTGTTCCTACATTTTCCCCCTTGCATTTGTATTTTCAGCTCTGGTACCACTGGTCGGGTGGCCGTGCTTCACTGGAGTCTGTTCGTCAGCAGGATGGGAAGCTTTTGAGGATTGCCATGTACACTGTAAATGTTTCCTTTTAACACATTTCTCTTGAGAGAAGTATTTTTTAAGTGGGCTGCACTGATTCCCTTGGATCTCATGAGAGTAACAGTCTACTTGAGGTCGTCCATACGTCAGATGGCAACACTAAGCCCTTGGACCTGAACAAAGCTGGTGACATCCAGTGTAGCCTTTCACATATGTACACGCTAAGTGAACACATCCTGCTCCAGAGAAGTATTTCTCAATACGTTCTGTCTTATTCACACATAACACTTTGTAAATCAGGCACCGGAGAACATGGAAACAAACACAGTTTATAGATACATGAGTGGTCTTTTAAAGAAACTTAAAAAAATGAATGTAGTAAAACACGACTTCTTCCTTTCAACGGGTTCTATAAACACATTGTA
The DNA here is from genome assembly GCF_011800145.1 of Mirounga leonina. Lineage (NCBI taxonomy): Eukaryota > Metazoa > Chordata > Mammalia > Carnivora > Phocidae > Mirounga > Mirounga leonina. The sequence continues at coordinate 27,402,199 of NW_023270175.1, forward strand.
ACTACTCATTTCTCCCTTTAATCCTCTCGCTTGGTCCTGTCTTCCGGCCACATTTTCAGTAGCCTGACAATCCGATTAATTTAACAATTACTGCCAAAAGCAAGGGTCACTCTTCTAATTCTGAGCCATGTTCAGATGACAATTTTCTAGATCTAAAGTTAGCAGGTTACTTAGGCACGTCTGACTTGTGTGCGTCAATTATCCCCCAGTCTAATGAAAATAATATGCAAATTAAAATTAGATTTTCGACTCTGTTAAAAAAAAATTTAAGATTTTTTATTTATTTATTTGACAGAGAGAGAGAGAGACACAGCGAGAGAGGGAACACAAGCAGGGGGAATGGGAGAGGGAGAAGCAGACTCCCCGCTGAGCAGGGAGCCCGATGTGGGGCTTGATCCCAGGACCCTGGGATCGTGACCTGAGCCGAAGGCAGACGCTTAACGACTGAGCCACCCAGGCGCCCCCTGTTAAAAAAAATTTTTAAAAATAGATTCTTAAAACAGAAATCAGACCCATGGGGGTGACACTGTAACTACCTATATTCTCTATATAGGTCTCCCCTCGATCAGTGATTTCAAAATCCAGGATTAATTATTATATTCAGGACTTTGATGTTCTCTCCCAGGGTATATTTGATGTGAATGAACTTCATTATTATTAAGATCAAAGAATGGGAAGGGAGAGGTTGGGGGAGAAGGAATCGATATTATTAATTCATGATAAAGAGACAATGGTTTGTCCATTCAAATATCCTCTGGACTGTGAGATACTTCAGGGCAGCTCCTAGCATGAGGCCTGGCTTATAGTCCATGAAGAAAACACATAGGTTGAAATAAATAAATGAAAGACCGGAATAACATTTGAAGGGAGCTTGGTAGCTCCCGTGCATGGATCCGGAAAAGGGCAAAGTGTGGCATGCTCTGCACAGAGGACTGGTTGAGAATAGACACTGACGAGTCAGAACCTGCCTGTGAGGCCAGAGAGAGCAGGTGCAAAAGGGAGGAAGGGGGCCTACAGACACATTCAACTTGAAAAACTGGAGAGGGAGGAAAGGAAGAAAGAGAGAGGAGAGGGGTGGGAGGGAAGGAAGGAGAGAGGGAGGGAGGGAGAGAGAGAGGGAAAGACAAGAGGGAATAATAAAGACAAAACAGTGCTTAAGCAGCAAGAATAAAGAGATTTCCTGTTAATAACCAAGATAGGGGCCTTAAACTTCTCCTCTTGCTCTCTGGGTCTGCAAATAGCCAAACATTTCAATTGAATTCTATTACCTTGAGTTTTGTTAAAACTGGGGGGGGCCCCTACCGGTCCTGCTGACCTGACTGGATTGCTGTACGAGGATCCAGTGAGATGAGGTGTGTGAAAGACGTTCCATAAACATGAAATGTGGGATGACTTCTCAAAATACATGGCTAGAAAACCAGGGCAAAATAAATACATTCTCATTTCTTTCCAAGGTACTTCTTCGCTCCGGAATCCGTTTATAAAGGGTCTGCTTATTCGTGTTTTATTAACATGGGAGAATATAAATTCGGCCCCCAAATTAGGACTGCACATGAATTACACTTTGTGTTTGGTGCTCTCCTCCAAGCCTGCTCCCCAGAAAACCGTTTCGCCTCCTTTCATTTTTCATTTCTGTCCACAGCTCTAACGAAATGAAGTGCTTACAAATGGGCTTCATGAAATACCATGCAACAAAAACGACTTCAAAGTACACATGTTATTTAGCGACCATTTGTAAAGAAATGCAAATTATAATTAAGAAAATGGATATGGGATGATTTTTCCTCATATGGCTACAATGAAATTTCTTGGTAGCACTTTCATATTCTAAGATATTTCATAGGTACTTTGATTTATCTTATGTTGACCCCACAAAATATGCCAGCACAGTATTGCATTTTCTCAATTCTTCGCAAACCAAAATGACAAAAAAAAAATACTAAGGAGCTTGTCAATCAATTGCCTGTTTAAAACAGAATCAGGACATAGATCTGATCATATTTTAGGCCTGGAGTTCATTTAGTCCTTTGTATTGGCCTGTTCTGGATTTTCATATATTTTTGTACATCAGTCTCATGCCAGGGATTACCGAGACTGCCAAATTTTACAGAGTGATTTATTTATTTTTACTTTTTCATTTTTAAAGATTTTATTTATTTATTGGAGAGAGATAGAGATAGAGAGATTGAGACAATGAGTGGGAGGAGAGGTACAGGGAGAAGCAGACTCCCTGCAGAGCACGGAGCCCCTCTCCTTACTTGATCCCAGTTCTCTGGGATCATGACCTGAGCCGAAGGCAGACGCTTAACTGGCTGAGCCACCCAGGTGCCCCTATTTGTTTTATTTTTATAACACTGAAATAAGCTTGAAAAAAAGCAGGAGACAAAACAAAAACCATGCATCCCTTACAGAGCCTAAGAGGGGTTGTTTTTGTCATCATACAAAAATTATGTGATCCAAAGGCCTCATTCAGCTCCAAACCTGATCAGCAAATAGGTTTTGAAATGGAAGTAACTTGCTACGATTTGTAAGGAAGATGGACGGGCCACATGTCTCCAAGGCTGTGGAACTGGTTCAAGACAGTGTTAGTGTGACCAACCCCTTGCAGAAGAATACAGATTGTTTAGGCAATGCAATTAGGTAGCAGAAGACATCCTTCATTTTCTGCAAGACACATTACAGAGAGACTGTGTGACCAGCACATTAATTTTCAAATCTTACTAGATTTAATCTTACTGTTTAACAAAAGTCTGGGGCGCCTGGGTGGCTCAGTTGGTTAAGCGACTGCCTTCGGCTCAGGTCATGATCCTGGAGTCCTGGGATCGAGTCCCGCATCGGGCTCCCGGCTCAGCGGGGAGCTTGCTTCTCCCTGTGACCCTATCCCCTCTCATGCTGTTTTCTCTCTCTCTCTCTCAAATAAATAAATTAAAAAAAAAAAAAGTCTGTAGCAAAGTATTTTTTTTTCCCAAGGGAAGAACACTTCTCTTAGCTGAATAACTCCCTAAAACTTTTTTTTTTCTTTTGTCTATGATGTGCATTAACTCTGGATGTTGGTTTTTCCTAAGGAATGGCTGACCTATGTGTTTTGACAGGGAAATCAGATATCAGATACGATTTCTAAAAATAAACTTCCCTGTCTTCTGGCTGCTTACCAGAATTAATTTGTGCCCATTGGGCAAATATTCTCTGTTACTATGGTGCTTTCTCATTTGTGGCAGTACTCCTCTGTGTAATAGCTTCAGAGTGGGATCTAAATCCATCTCCAAGAGAAGGACCTGGGATGTAGCTGTAGTCAGCAAGAGAATAAGCTTAGTAGGTTGTAACTTTTTAGGTGGTTGTTGCAAGCTCCTGGCTGAAAATTCAAAGCCTGGGGACTCTGAAAACTTTTCCCAGAGATCCAATGAACTGTCATGGCAAAGGAGAAAGGCTCTTTCCTCGTAGATCAAATAAAAAACTCTGGCAAGGTAGGCGGCCTATTAAAAATGAAATCATACCAAGATCGGTGCCCGGGATGTTCTAGCACTTCAGGCAATTTTGAGGATCGTCGTTTTGATTGGTGTTGGAGAGTGGTTGTGTTAAATTTGATAGGGTCTGTCTGTGTCGAAGAGAGTCACTTGCAATAACCAGGACTCTGCTTCTTCAAAGACTTTCAGAGAAGACTTCTTATCTTTTCTCTCGCCCAGGTAGGAAAGCGAGGCTGGACAACCCCGACTGCAAGTCACTACCGCATGCTTTCCACCGCGCACCATAAAACCTGCGATCGCAGGGCAAGGTGCAAAGGCCTAATCTGTAAACCGAGGAGGAGAAAGGTGTCACAGGGCACTACTGGGCCGTTACATCACGGTGCACCTGCAAATTACTTCCGGGGATAGGAAGCTGTAAGGAGAGCCATCCTGCTATGAAGACAGTACATTTCTAACTCTCATTTGCCCCTGGAAAGGAGCTAACCGGACGATGCTATGGACAGTCACTTACCACAAGTCTGAATGGGGGAAAGTCAGCTCATTCATTTAAGACACAAATGGAAGAATTCATTCTGAACCACTACTTTCCAAGAACCTCCTGTGTGCCAAACACCATGGGAGGCCCCCGTGTGTATATAATGATCTGTGTGTATCTAATTGATCTTGATGGCAGCTCTCTGGGACAACTACATCCCTCTGGCCTGAGAGGAGTCCCCCACCTCGCAAGCGATAAAACCACAGGAAAGAAGCCCTTAGCAAGTCCTTTCTTTATAAACTTGCTTGCAAGTGTGCCCTTTCACGCAAAGAGTCACCTTGCAGACAGACAAGAGCTGTGAGGTCAATTCTCCTCTAAAGGACAGTTCCAATTATCTGCTCAAGGTCCAGCCCTTCCTCCTTTTCTTGTGCCCTGCCTCTCTGAACCCTGAAGAGCTCTGTTCAAACCTGCCTCTTCCACTTGCCAGATTTCCGGCTTTGGGCAATCTACCTGTGCTCTGCGCCTGCACCTGCCAGAGGAGCCCAGCATCCTGTGTTGGATCCTCTGGATTCTGACGATCCTCAAAATTGCCTGAAGTGCCAGAACATCCTCGGCACCCATCTTGGTATGATTTCATTTTTAATGAAAGGGTGTGGGAGGCAGTGAGCACACGTGTATGTGCTCACTGGCTATGGGATCCCTTCCCTCGCCTTCATCTGCAGTCCATGTGATACATAAGAAGATGCGGCACCCTTGCCACCCCAACTTGAAATTGGTACGAACACTAGCGGTTGGGGGTGCCTGGCTGGCTCAGTCAGTTGGCTGTCCGACATTTGATTTCAGCTCAGGTCGTGACCTCAGGGTCGTCGGATCGAGCCCTGTGCTGGGCTCTGTGCTTCGAGCGGAGTCTGCCGGAGATTCTTTCTCTCTCCCTCTGCCCCTCCCCCTGCTCGTGCATGCTCTCTCTAAAATAAATAAATAAAATCTTAAAAAAGAAGAAAGAAAACTAGCAGTTGTCAATGAAAACAAATGAGCAGAGAAGCACCTTCTCACTTCTGGGAGGGCTTCCTGTTACACATTAAGCGTACGAATGAGAATTCCATTCAGTAGTGATTCCTTTTCAAGGCTAACAATACATGAGCTTTGAATTTGGGGCTTAAAATATCCTAAGATTCTGAAATTTGCATTACTATGTGTATCAGTGGGATCCACATGATATTAAAGAGATTTGTGAAATAATCCAGTATTAATGGGCCCAATGACATTTGCATGTCTCATTTTAATTACTATGCCACAGAAAGTACAACATTATTATCTCCCTTCTTTTGTTCTAAATTACCGTTTTGCTGGTTCTACTTTCATAATGTAGGTTACTAATAACAATAATGAAAAATCTAATATTACCTTATGTTTAAGCAGTGTCTACTTTTAAAGTTTTCTGTAACTGCCTAAACAGTTATGGCATTCAAGTGACAGGTAAGGGACAATTGAATAATGATGATGATAACAAAGGTAATGATTATAATGGATTTTGGTAGACTTTTTTCTTCTCTTTAAAGAACTCTTTTTAGCTGTTGAGGAAATGGAACAAGAGATGCTAATACACTAGAACCTGGTTTCACACGTTCTTCTAGAGGGTAACTCGAGGAGGGAAGCAGCTCCTTCTAGAGGAAGCTGGAATCTGTTTCAGGTAGCTGGTGTTGACATGTGAGAGGTCCTTACTTTAAGGCAACCTGAGCTCTCAGGACGCTTCCAGGGCTGCAAAAACCCTTAGGACCCTGCAGTCCTAACTGGCCCTGGGAAGGAAGAGCTTTACCACAGAGCTCAGGCTAAGCCAGTCAGCCTGTCTCAGCCCACTCTTTTCTCCAGCTCGCCAGATAGTTTTCCACTGATGTGTCGATTTAACATTCTCCCAGATTATGCCATGAAAAGTTCATTCTTCTACTGTAAAATGTTCATGACTGAATTTCAGCACATTTGGGGTTTTTTCTTCTTTCCAGCGACCTCGCAACCCAAGAGGTTTTAGAGGATGACCCCAGAACACGTTTACTGAAACTAGGCTTTCGCCTCTTTAGGTGCAGATGTGGGTAATGGGAAGGAGACACAGAGATCAGTCTCCTCAGGCCTGTGTGTGTATGTGTGTGTGCGCATGCGTGTCTGTGCGTGCCTGTGTGTCTGTGTTGGAGAGAGAGAGAGAGAAAGTACACCTGCTGGTAAGAGAGAGATGGGATAGGGGACAAACAGAGAAAGACAATAAAGAGTGAAAGTCAGTGTGATGATTTGTTTTTCCTAATTCTATAATCCTGTGACCTTTGAGAAATGCCTGCCACCCCTGCACTCCCCACCAAGGTTGAATGGGGAAGGTGGGAAAGTGAATTGTCTTTCCTCTGCGGAAAAAAATCTGTTTCCTGTCCAAACTCCCAATTGTGCTCAGAGCTCAGGGTAAAATCTGAGGCCACCCAGGGCCAGTTACGTTCTCCCGTGAAGTGAGCATCTACAGAGGAGCCAGACAGAAGAGTAAACCTATTTCTTCCTGGGGATTTTCCTATGTGTAATACACATCCAACTGTGAAAGAGACAAGGACAACAAAGAGATCCAGGTCTCTTGCGAAACTGAGGATTATTGCAGAGAAGTCCTGTGCAAGTTCATTAAAATAAGACCCTTTGAATGAATGCCGCTATCATAAAGTGGATTATATTTTCATAAGAGCAATGTAATGCTCAGATGTGTAGCTATGTCACAGTAAACACGACAACGGTCCCCTCCTTGTGACCAAAGTGCCGTCACCAGTGATGTCATGCATTCTCACCATCATTTCAAGAATGTGATGCTTGTGTAGAAACCACCGCAGTGAAGTCTGAATTCTAAAACTGTGCTTTTCAGGAGTGTTTACACCAAGTATCTAGCCGTGATTCATAAATAAGCTTTCAGTAGCTTAGCATAAATTCAGTTTGGTTTGTTCTGTCTACCCCGAGATACTGTAACATTTTTATATTAAATTTTTAAAAGGGTTTTTTGATGACATTAAATTCTGAAATAGGCAAATTGCGCCTCTTTAGCAAAATATGTAATTTAAATTTTCAAATGTTTGTTACCTAAGTATTACCCTAGTTGAAACCGTAATGCAAGAACATAATCTAAACTACGAGAATCTGTAAAAATGATTAATACTTCATAAGCTTTGCACAACCATGACCTATTTGGAATAATTTTCGGCTTTCATTTTCTACAGTGTAGACTGTTAAAGCATTTGCATGAGAAGGCAAAATGCATAAATTATCCCTGCAGGGAACACTTAAAACTTAAGGTAATTATATAGCACAGAAGTGTTTTCAAAAAACTCAAACAAAATAACAAATAATTTTACAGTCGCCCTGAAAATGATTATTATTCTGTGCTTCCAGTGATCTTGATCACGAAAATCCCTCTCTTTACAATTACATTCACATTATCAATTCTTACTTTGTTCTTTTACCATCAAGCCCTTACAGCTGGCCCTGAAAATTTGCATGCTGTAAAAGCTGAACTAGACAGCTAGTAGAGATGAATTCTCCAGTTATATTCATGCTGTGAACAAAACCATAACACTCCCTTAATATATCTTATCACTGCACTTTTATACTAAACATGCATCCAAATCAAGTCCTATTTTTTACATTCCTCCTGTTCAAAATCTTTTAATGGCTCCCTGCTGCCTACAGGATAAACTCCAAACTCCCTGGCCTGGTGTTCAAGGTCTTCCACAATCTCGCACACGTTCCCCTACAACTCTAGCAATAACATTCCTCCACTTAAGCCAGACTGGAGAAATAAGGCCAGGACTGAAAGTAGCAGAGATCTGTCTTATGAATGGGGAAGTGTCTCCTCCAAACCAATGGCTGTGCTTTGGAGGCTGGGATGGTCACCGTGATGAGAGGGAACTGCTGGGTCACAGGGAATATGTAACTGATCCCCCCCCCCCCCCAAGTTTCTTCCCTATGAGTTTTCATTCAAAAAAAAAAAAAAAAATGAGGTGCACTTCTCGAGCCTCCGAGCTGCCTCATGTCATGGTTCTGCGCATCATGCATGCAATTCTTTGGGGGCCACTTGCTAATAATCGGCACCTCTTTTTTTCACAGCACGCAGAGGAGAAAGAGCCAAACATCAGCGTTGTCAGAAACCTCCAGGCTCAGCACTGGCTGGAATGCAAAAGCACTTCATAACTGATTATTTCTGAAGAGTTTACACAGCATCAAGAAAGGGGGCAATGAAATTACATCTGAACAGAAGAAAGCTCAATTATTTATCTCATGCTAATTTTTACCAAGTGGCTGGTAATGACAAATCTATACAGGCAAATAAGCGGTCCATATAACTTAAAAGATAATCGACGGAGCTAAAACTACAAATGTTTACAATGTGTTTGTATTTAGTCTTTTGGCTCATATTGACTCCATAACAAAGGTTCTTCTAAATGCACGTGACTGGTCTATGAGAAACTATCACCAAGGCATCACGTACCCATGAATCACATCAGCAGTGGGATTGCGTCTCTTTTTTTAACCTTTCCGAATAAATTGGGGATGTTGCCACATGACGGTGCCTACTTTATTCCTCAGCATTAGGAGGGTGCAAACGACACTCCTTCCCCAAGAGAAAGAGAAGGATGTGGCCCTTCAGGGAGATCAGAGTCCTCAGAATTCAACTCCCTCACTTAGCTTCAGGCAGAACAGGTTAAATGCGGACTTCCAACTAAAGAAGTTGACGGAAAGGTGACGGCTGTCAGGGAGACAGGGCAGACCAGATGCAAGTCTTTTCCTTTTCTACCCGAGTTATTTCTCCAGGGAGCAGGTGGTGTGGGTTCGACATCCGATTCTCCCCTCCCCCTCCCTGCCACAGATCCATTTTCTCTGTGCTCTGGAACCCACTGCTGGAGAAAGGAGACACGGACCGGTTCTGTGGTTGACTCTCAAATACCAAAGGTACAGGGGGAGGAGAGAAGACCTTCAGTCACATGTGCTAGTTCGTAGCAAACAAAGCATTTTTTGGATGAACCTCACTATTCTACCCTGTTCTCTCGGTAAAGCAGGTAAAAGTTCCGGCCCTGGAAAGGAGTCGGTTTGTGTACAGAATCAGTGCATGATTTGTCTAGTGAGTCACAGCTTCTCCCAACATCTTTATATAATGGTTATTGTTTTGCCGAATGTGCAGTATCATCTCTGGCTGACTTATGAAGACTGATGATTTTAGAGACCATTTTGGGGGGATGATACTCATTTAAGTCAACAAGGATCTCGTGAGGGCACAGCAGTCACCTTCCCCAGCCGGTTGTCCACAGAGCACCTCCCGAGCTGCCCCAAGCTGTGCTCTCACAGTCAGAGACAACGGGCCCAAACTGACTTCTGTAGTCTACGGTGGCCCAGCGAGATAGAGACCTACTATGGGTAAATAGCTTCCTATGAGGATAACCTGACTGAGCATTTTTTTCCATTCGAAAGTGATGTGTTTGGTGATTTCCTCGGTCATAGTTAAGTGTTCTAGCGTCCTCAGTCGCAGCAGGTGAGCATTTACCGCTCGGAAAGAGTGTGGCTGTCCTGGGTCAAGAGATGGATTAGAATAAAAAACAGATCGTTCGGGATCACACGAGAGTGACCAGAGTTGCCAGCGTGATAGTACCTGAAAGAACATACAAGTCGTCTATCGCCTGACTAGCCAAACGTGAGTGTAATCACAGGAAACTACAAGTGATCCTGTGCAGGATATGCCCGTAGAAGAGCAGAAGGCCCCATTTTTAAATCACCATCCTGCACGGTTAGATTACTGGTATGCCAATCACCAGAAACAATACGCTTTAAACACTCTGGTGTCACTGAAGTTGTACTTCATGCAATTCCAATCTAGTGAGAGAATGTTTACAGAAGCTGGATATTTGCTGAAAATCATAGGGGATAGGAATAAACAGGGAGGCTGTAAGCTAAGTGACCAGACTAAAGGACAGCACAGATATTTTGAGTAAACACTAAGAGAGTTTCCAACCTCATAGCTTTGGAGGTGGCACTCCATCGGCCATGCCTGGCTGTCAGGGACTTTGCTAATTTTCTAGCATTAGAAAGGAACAGGAGAAGGCAAATCAGATCGGTGTGAAGCCACAGTGTTTAATTTTGCGCAAACACATCAAATCACATGTGCAACTCCAATAGGAAAGCCAAGAGATGGGTGTGCAAACAGCAACCACTGGAGGACGGACCACACACACAAAAGTGGCATGAGAATGGCTGCAGATGACATATTTGTCTTCTTAGCAGCATTAACTATCTGTCCTTCTAAATAGTCTCAATGTTTATCCACAGTTGCTTACTGTATTTTGAGGAAGCAATAACAGGTTCAATTTTCCCTGAGCCTGAGTCCCAGCCTGGTAGTAAATTAGGTGCTTAGGAAGGTGCATTACCTCCTTGAGGACACTGAGCCATCATTTAAGGCATAATATGCTTGCTTTGGTTTATGAAGATGCTACTGACTCACTTCAGTGGGAGTTGTTTTCCCTGCATTGCTGAGGGCTGAGTTAAATGAGTGTACTCCTTTTTTTCCTCCTTGCAGTGGGGATGGGATGGTCTGAACTAATTACACGTTCTTCCCAATTCCATGGTGACCCACAGAGCGAATGCCCACGACGTTGGGTTCAAGTTTGAGGTTCATTCTGCAGCTGTGGAACAAAGCACAGCCAGCGAGGGCTGGCGGAGATCGTGTACTCCCTGACAGCATTCGCTAATTGACTGTGTTAGCTGGTCGCCAGTGCCATAAAAGCCATACTTGTGGTAAAACATTAATTTACGACATAAGGCGACTCATGCCGCTCCTCCATGCGGCACTGTCCAGAGGCTTCCCATCTCAGAGTCAGAACCAAAGTCCTTGCCTTGGGCGGTAAGACCACACGCTATCCCATCCCGGCTACTTCTCGGTTCTCATCTGTCACTTGCTCTCTTCTGCACTTTGTCAGTCACACTAGCTCCCTAGCTTGTCCCTTGAACATGACACGCATATTCTCACCTCAGGGCCTTTGACTTCGATGATACCTCTGTCAGGAATGTTTTTCTTTCAGATACCCACCTGAACCCTTCCCTCTTGTCTATCAAATGCCACCTTCACAGAGAGCCTTTCCCTGACCACCCTATGCAGAAGTTGTCCCTATCTCTCAGCACGCCCTATCCCCCTAATCCTGCTGGTTTATTCGCCAAAGCAGATTATGCATTAGTTTATTTATCTACCATCTGTCTACCTACTCTAGAACATAAGCTCCACGAGGGCAGGGATTATGTTTTGTACGCGGCTGTATTCCAACATGTGGAACAGTGCCCTACGCTCTGTATTCGTGCCATAAAAATTTGCTGAATGAATAGATGGTGTGAATCCTGGTGGCTTGATAGATTGAAGGGACAAGTTATTCCAGATTATTAAATACTTTCTAGCATTAGAAAGTATTAAAGTATTAGAGAATTAGAGCTATCACAAAATGATATTTAGGCTCCTCTGGTTTGGGGGCTTTCATTTTCACTGTGGTTATGAGCTGCATTATAATTATAAACTAGCATCTCTGCCCAAAGAAACAAAATAAACCTTTACTAAAACTCTTTGGAGCTATACACGAAAGGTTACTCATAAAAAAGGGTAGGTCAAGATGAAAGGAAATAGCTAAAAAGAGTACCTTTGAAAAGTGTGCCTGCCAACAGGTAATTAATCACTGAAAGCAGCAAATCCCGATGGCTAGTAAATTTCAAGGGCTTATCTCGGTAATATATGAAAGTGCAATCTTCTCCTCAACATATGAGAAACGTCAGTTCATTGTACTGAACAAAAGAAGAAATGAAGAATACATATTTCCAAAGAGAATGCTATTATTTTTGATGATATCATTAAAATACGTTAAAGAAAGAATAAAACACGAAAATATCAAGAGAAGGTTAGCCAGGGACCTAGTGTTTAACTCCAATGTGTTTTTCATGGGGGCTTAAAACCTGATACGGTCTGTGCCTAGATGGCTCTGGGCAGAACTCACCTATCTCCAGCTACATACATACCTCTGTCTGGAATGGTTTTCCAGAGCGTAAAATAAGTCATAATCGCATTTCTTTGCCGTGGACCACATTTTGTCTTCAACTCTCCAAAACAAAGATAAAGATTTTTTTAGAAAGCGAGATGTTAAAATAGAAATAAATGCCACAACTTGCTAATTAAGTACAATGGGATAGAAAACTCACTTCGGTGCCACACTTCAGATGTTCTTTAGAGAAAGGAATAATTTGAAAGGAAGCATAGTGAAGGAGACAGAGAAGAGAATGGTTTAAATTGTGAATCGCATCTGACATAAACTTAATTGATTCTGTCAACAGCAATAAATGCAAAGCGTACCCCTATTCCACGCACCGGATGACCACGGCCACTTGAGGCAAGTGGATAGGTATACCAGGACTCCACGGCAATGCTCATGAGTGGACCCATGAGTAACTATATCTAACCAAATGCCTGGGATGGTTTAGCAGGTAGCAGAGGTTCAGGGCCCTGATCTAGGTATAATGAAGAGGTTTGCAAGACAGTCTCTTTTGGATATAAACTAATGAACTCGATCCCGACCTTTATGCAATAGAGTGAGGCAACAAGCATATTAAGTCATAGTTGTTCTTTTCATGGAAACTGGTTTTTAAGATCAGTTCACTTCAATCAAACGTCTTGGTTTGTTGTTGATTTCGGCACACTGGCAAAAGGAAAAGCAGATAAACGATCCTAACTAAGGCTAGTAGCAAATGGCTGCCCATTAAGGCGACCTTGTATACTGGTTGAGAAAACAGGCTTTCAAGTCGGAAAGTGGCAGAGCAATGATTAGAACTCAGGTCTAACTGGGTAACGTTGGGCATGGTCTGGAACTTCTGGCCTTAGTTTTCTCAGCTTTAAAATGAGAAAAATAGTACTTTCTTCATTGGGTTGCTGGCAGGATTGATAAAGAGGTGAAGATTTGTAAAGGGCTGCCTCGCCCACAATCAGGTGTAGGATTTTCTAAGCAGACATGTGCATTTATAGAAAGCACAATTACGTTGTGCGTGAATAAAATACCAGGGCCATGACCACTGCTAACAGTGCTGCAGACCTCCCATGTAGGAACCACGGCAGGACTGACAATCAGTTCGTGCCTGCAGTCAGCGGCAAATCTGCTTCAGGGTGGATGATCTAGGGGTTTGGTTCCTAACATGGGGTGGTGGCAGGTGAATTCATTTTGGAGTCAATTCTGTTTTTCTCTCTGTCCTTAATCAATCACCCTTAGAGCACAGGTTAGGATCCTCCACCTTCCAGAATTTAAACAATAGTTTGTAAACATCTGGCTAAGAGATCCCTGGGGGATTTCTCTGGGGATGCTCTTCCCCTCCTCTGCTCTTTCTCAGCTTTTGAGGAGTGAAGCCGCCTTTCCTGTTGCCAGGCAATGAATTGCAAGAGCTTAACTTCGGATAGTGACTACTAAAAATGTGTCTCATTCTAGTGCACCTCCTTCTTGTCTGCATCCTTCCTCGTTCCTAGGCCTTTCGTGTTGTTTCGTGCATACCCGCGTCTACGAATACCATTACAATGCTGCTCAGCAACAGTCATCTGTTCATGGGAGTGGTCAGATATTGGTACAAAGGGGACCTTGGGTAGACACTTGGTTGTAATCAGCAGTTCAAAGTGTGTTTCCTCCATTTGATTATAAGCTCAGAGAAGGCAGGGGCTGTGTTTGCCAAGTATTGGGCAATCAGTGGATTATTGCCTGGATGGATGCATGGAAACACATACACACACAATCAGTGGATTATTGCTTGGATGGATGCATGGAAACACACACACACACACACACACAATTTATTCAGGATCTTACCAAATAGTGTAAGGAAACCAAGAGGTGCTGAGACTAGGTGTATAATTTGGTGAGAGCAGGGAAAGTTCCCATGCCTTTTAGGGGCTGCTACCCCAAGCAAATTTTAGCTAGGCAGTCATGATATTGCATAATGATGGTGAAAGGATAATTACTTACTGTCCAATCAAAAGGGTTTATAATTAATATCCAAGTGTGATTATTATGTGGCATCCAACCCCAGGTTAACATGTGGAACGTAACTGGGAATATTAATGCTTTCGCGTGTATTCATAGCACCTACATTGGTTATGCTAACCCTATGTTTTGAGCATGGAACTAGAGAACACACACCTTCTTTGGGGAGCACTCCTGCTCTCTGGGAATCATTCAGTACCTGTGATGCTTGATTCATTCATTCAGCAAACATTTACTGAACACCTACTATATGCATGAAAATTTCAGACACGACACTAAGCACTAGGGATAGAGCAGTGGACGGGATGTAGCTATTTTCTTCATCAGAGTTCACAGCCTGGTAAAAGAAACAGAAGACAGCACTGTGCAAGCCCTTTTGGCAAGCTGAGTACTGAAGGAGTAATCACAGGGCACGGGGGGATCTTGGAGAACATGTGGCTCTCTAGTCAGGGAAGGAACTCCTGCCTGGGAAGAGCATCCCAGAGCCGGGTTTAATAGCTATTTTATCCTGAGGACCACTAATTTAATGCTGGATGGTAAAAATGGGAAAAAAAATGGTGGTGGTGGTGGTGGGGGGAACACAACCTCTTTTTCCATCCTCTGTGCAGGTACTACTAAAACATAAGATGAATGATGGACAGACACTTCTGAACATTGGAAAATCGGCACAACGTCCAGGAAAACAAAGACGGCTGGCAATCCTGGTTTGGGAACACGGTGAGGCCTCTTAACTTCGGAAACAAAGCGCCAGCTACCCAGGTGCTGGTAAGGCCTCATTTCCTCAACCTGACAGTGTTGAACGGAATAATTCCTTGCATTTAATGGCCCCTACTGAAGCTTTTCAGACCCGATTGCATTTCACAGAAACACCCCTGCACACTCTGAGCTCAATCCCCAATTATCGGTAAAATGACTTCTTTATATTGTCCTCCTTGAATGAAGTCTTGTCCTTTAGAAATTATAGGAAATCAATCCTAGCAAAAACAAAGCTAATTAATTGGCATATGTTAAGTGACTGCCTATGGGCAGGGTACTGTACTAGATTCTTGGAAACAAATGAAAAGATTTAGTTGAATCTTTAGTTTTAATTTTGATCCCCTAGGGTCTCACTTATCATGAATAAACACAACCCATTAAAGCCACTAACTTACAGACTACTAAAGTAACATTAATCTTGGGTGCCTGGGTGGCTCAGTCGTTAAGCGTCTGCCTTCGGCTCAGGTCATGATCCCAGGGTCCTGGGATCGAGTCCCACATTGGGCTCCCTGCTCTGTGGGAAGCCTGCTTCTCCCTCTCCCACTCCCCCTGCTTGTGTTCCTGCTCTCGCTGTGTCTCTCTGTCAAATAAATAAATAAAGTCTTAAAAAAAATAAAAATAAAAATAAAGTAACATTAATCTCACCACGCTCTTCAATGATCTTATTAGAACCTGACACAGATCTCTAGCAATCACTGACTTCATACCAGCACGATCATGTAAAGATGGGCACTCGCCTTTTCCCCTAAAAAGCCAATATTAGAAGCTCTTCCCTCAAACCACAGGTATACATAATCTATTGGAAAATATTATTTGAAAACACTGACTCAGTGTTATACAACTATATCGCATACGATGCTGGAACTACACTGCCTATTTTTTTTTTAAAGATAGATTTATTTATTTGAGAGACAGAGAGAGAGCAAGTGAGCACAGAAGAGGCAGGGAGGGACAGAGGGAAAGGGAGAGAGAGTCCTCGCTGAGCACGGAGCCTGACGTGCGGCTCGATCCCACGAACTTGAGATCATGACCTGAGCTGAAACCAAGGGTTGGACAACCTAACCAACTGTGTCCCCCAAGCGCCCCTGCCTACTTTTTAGTATCTCAATTTTGAACTTTACAGCTGTGGCTAGATGCTTAAAGAAACCAAATCTTTTACTGATGGCTGGGCTTTATGAAGGCTTATTCTGGTAATCCTCAACAGAAATGGTTTATTTCTCAGCATTTTGCCTGCCAGAAGAAACAACCAACCCCCACTATGATTACTGTTCTGATGCCACAAATCACAACCTGAAATATTTAATTAACATAGGTCTTCGATGATTCGGTTTCTTTTTCAATTACTATATAAGACAGCAGAAGATTCTAATGAAGACCTTGACTTACTGACTTGCTTCGGATTTTTAAAGTGACCACGTACATACAAGTCGACAGCAAAATATTTATCATGCCAGACAGGTTGTCTTCTTTTCTCTAGGCTGAGTCATGAAAACGGAGACTGTGAAATAAGCCCCCATTTCTGATTGCAAAACTCCACGAGACAAAGCCAACTAGTGAAGCCGAGCACTTAGATTTCACCAGGATTAAAATACTTGTGCTCGGGAGGGAGGGATGTTTTTTCTTAGAGAGAAGGAAAAACAAATTTCTGCACTCAAGTAATTTTCCCAAGTAATTTTCAGAATGAGAAAAAAAAAGTGAGCTTGTCAAAACAGACATGTTACCTTTAAAAGAAAGGCATGAGCAAATACAAGCAACAGTTACTAACAGAAATTGCCCTCACTATCATAGCTATCAGCTGGGCTGCACAGCACATGCAAGAAACTAATCCTTAAAACCTTGTTTCCCTTTGTATGGATGCTTAAAGGAAAGCAACCAGCTAATCCAGTTATTCTAATTGTACTTTTTAAATTACATTTTTTGATTTATTTTGGCTAGGGAGATAACTCAAAAGTTACAATTATGACAAGTTTGAATTCAATTTACAGGTACAGAGGAAGAATCATTCTTGTCAAGTACTATGGGAAATAACTTTTCAGTTTGTCTGAAAAATGTCTGAGCATTCCAGGGTCTGGAGAAGCTTATATAAGTCCAGTTACATTCCGTTTGATCAAGGAATCTTAGTGGGGAAGGACCTTTGGTTCTGTCACCGGACTTTAGTAAACCTTGCTCAGGGGACATGAAATTTACCTGGGTTCCCAATTTAATCCATAAAAGGAAACCACTCTTAGAACCCACTCCTTTCAAAGTGAAATGCGGTAGCCTTCCCTGAAAATCTTCTGGGCTGTGAATAAGTAACAGAAGCTTCATCTTTTTTTAACCTACCTGTATATTTTGTTTAAATGATTTACACTAGCCAATGATTGGGAGTGCCCTTCCTAGAAGTACACTATGACATACATTTTATTTGACTGTTTCTCTGTGTAAGAGATTTTCACTTTTAGAAGAAAGTGATTTGAAATTTATCATATTTGGGGGAGTTACATAGGGAACACACTCTCACTTTAGCATCCACTGAAGAAAACTATAAACAGGAAGAAGAATTTCTGCCCCCAAAACCATCTTATATAGTCCAAAGGCCCAATAGAAACACATATGAGGAATTATGCTCCTTTAGATAATATACACTGTGTTGTTTTTCCCGAAGTCTACTACTGCTACTCATTTGCTAGAAGAATTAGGTCCAAGTAAGTGGATACCCAGCAACCCAAACTGCATGGTGATACTTAGCTAGTATACTCCCACGTCACTTTCCCTCCTTGCCCCAATCTCTATCACGGCTGTCTTACTCAGCCTTCCCCTTTGGCTGGTCACTGAATAAATAAGAGCTTGGGAGAGTTTATTAGAAGCAGTATGACCCTCAAATCTCACCTTCTCAGATGCTTGGTACTCCTCTACAATTTGCTTTTGTGGACATGGAATGATGATGTGTTTTGTGCTTCTTACATAAATCTGAACTGTGATCCTCTTTCTTTACCAAGGGACCTACAACTTAGGAAGGCTGTAGTTTTCTAAGCTCTGATGCCAAGTCCACTTGGTGCTTTGGAGTTCCAGTGGGAATCAATGAAAATATTTCACCGTGAACTCTGATGATGTTCGTGCTGCTGCATCGCTTAATTGTATCAGATGCTTTCTACACCAGGGAGTCCGGGAGGTACCACAATTCTGTGGAGGTTTTCCTTGCTTCCCACATAGTCTCCTGTCGCCACCAAGAATATAAGACAGTAATTTAATTGATCTGCCTTGGAATACTCTGGTAAAAAAATGAGAGAGGGAAAGAATGGCTAGATTAGGTGAGAAATAAGGTATAGGAATAGCTGAATTGTTCACTGTCTGAGACAGTTTGCCATTGCCTTGTGTTTCATTCTACAGGAATGGTTTTACTTGATTCATTCCATAATTGGGATATAATGAGAACTAGAATCAAGCTGTGAAACTGTTCATGACAAAATCTACTCCCTAAGCACTATTTCTTTAAACGGGATGCAAATTTCATCAGGTGGGTCTAACCTTTATCACCTTAGTTGTTGGGAAAAATAAAACTCAATCCTCAACAGAAATTCAAACTTGCATATTAATCAAGTTTTGCTTCTCTTTGGAGGAGGTAGAATAACAAAGAGTGAACAATGCCTCAGTAAAAGAAATAAGGGGCTTTGTATTTACACAAAGCATCATCCAAGTCTATGTAAGAAATATAAAAAATTCCACATTATTAAAGCTGACGTTCATGAGGTCCTAATGACATTCCCCTGACTTCTATTGGTCTGGCACTGAATGATTCACTTCCCGAGCATTGACAAAATCGATCTGATCTCATTGTTCCTTTACTTTTACTATTTTTTTCCTATAAAACAGTTCCTTTTTATGCAAGAGTACAGTGATAGGCAATGGCAAGTATGATAAAATCAAAAATGTTCTCAGTTAACAATGAAGGATTAAACTGTCTAAGTAGCAGTCAATATGGTTCCATATTCTTACTATGTGAGTTGAAAGATGCCTTTGGAATATGCTTTAATCATCATTTTAATACATATGTTGTTTGGCATGAGAAAATTAGCTTACTAAATAATGTTTTCAAAAAGCATCTGAAAATAAATGCAGCAATCAGCAATACATATACTGAATCCATGTCTGGAAAATTTCCATTTTCAGATGGTGGAAAGCATGCATCCATGACAGAGGAATAAAATGTAATTCAGGTAAAATGGCACATCTGACTCTGAAAAGAGCATCTTGATTCCATTCAAAAGTTGCTTCTAAACACTAAAAGCAGCAAGGGCCTCTTCAGTTTTCCATTTTCTAATCTATTCTGCAATAAAAAAAAAAAAGTGGTATACTAACGGATAATCATTAAGAAGGAGGGAATGGCTTTCGGCTAGCTCCCATTCTCTCGAGGTCCAGGGAATGCATCGGCTGGGGTTCGGAGGCTCTGGTGCCTACTGAGTAGCCGCTGGGGGCTGTCACCAGCCCGCTGACAGATGTGATAGTAGCTGGAGTGTCCCTTTGCCCTAGAAGCTCTCAGCATTCACATTTCCTTTCTTATTATCTGGTCCAAAGCTTTACTCAGGGTTTCTAAACTACCTGTGCTTTGTAAGGAGCCCGGCTTGGACAAGACTAGCCCCTTCCTTACTCCTAGAAGCTAGATTCTGGACTAATGGAAAGAAAACAAAATCAATATAAGTTATCCAAGAGAACAGATGACCTGACATGTGTTTCTCCTGGAGTTCTCTATTGTACAATGTAGGATTCAGGGCAGAAGTTTTTATCTTCCTAATTATATTTTGCTTAGGTGGATATTAAAACGGTTGTGTATCTTCTGAGCCTCCTTAAGATAAGGCAGAAGAATTGGGAAGTGAGCTAAGGCTGAAATGGCCTGTATTTCACATTTTGTACAAATTCAGATCATCACTTCCATGTCCTAATCGCCTCTAATCAATTCTGAGCCAAAATGCTCAACAAAATCCATAAAGTAGTTAAGGGTACCTTGGTTATTTATATACGGATAGCTGAAAGTTGACTAATGAGAATTAAGAAACAGAATCTACCAAGCTACTGCAGCCCTTCATGAAAAAGTACATTAAATCCACACCAGAAACCAGGATGGCCATTTCTAAACTGAGGCCCCGTGTACAGACATCCATTAAAGTCCTACAAATGACAATGTTTGAGTTCTATGTGCACACTGTTTCTAGTCCCAAATGAGTCATCCTCAATGACTCTCCCTTATTTGCCAACATGTAAGCATACAGTACATGAATGGACATATGGTCATGGATAACCTCAGCCACAGACATTCAAATAGATAGGCAGGCACATGTTTCACTTATTAGAAAGCAAACTGACCGACTATCCAAAGTCCAATTTTATATCAGAAATCAGAAGGCTGCTGCGTGTGTGTGTAAGCGTGCATGTGTGTGTCTATTTTCGGTGCTTTATACTTCACTCAACATCGTTGCAGCTGAAACTTTAGTTATTTCTAGGCACGGTGGGGAAGCACTACAGAAAGTCCCACAGCATCATCTTCTGTGATTCACCTGTTTCTTTGGTATCCTTTGTCATCTGATCGTCTACTAGCCGCATTCAGGACTCCGTTAGCTCACCCCCATGGCCACTCTTACAAACAGACAGCTGCCGCAGGAGCACCTTCTTAAATGGCTCCATGAGTGAATAAGAGAATGGCTGTTCCAGTGGCCTGTTTGGCTCAATGGTACAAACTCCCAGCTGGCAAATTCCCCAGAAAGTAACCACTACAAGAACAATCTGTTTGATTGATGCAGTGAAGTCTGAAAATTGTGATGGCATGAATCTCCCTGTCCAGATTGGGAGGAAACTTTGGACTAACATAATCTGTTAAGGATAATAATGTGAAAGCCCATCTTACTTTTTCTTGGGGGGGGCGGGGGAGTGCCTAGGGCTCTCATGAAGCTCAAAATTATTCCGAATTATGAGTTGGTTCTGAGAAGTTATATTCAATACCTGCACAGGCTCTGATAGGTCATGCCTTTGTTTCAGTGAAATTACCTCGTTTAAGATATTTTAGGAGAAGGGCGCCTGGGTGGCTCAGTCGTTAGGCGTCTGCCTTCGGCTCGGGTCATGATCTCAGGGTCCTGGGATCGAGCCCTGCATCGGGCTCCCTGCTCTGCGGGAAGCCTGCTTCTCCCTCTCCCACTCCCCCTGCTTGTGTTCCCTCTCTCGCTGTGTCTCTCTCTGTCAAATAAATACATAAATAAAACCTTTAAAAAAAAAAAGATATTTTAGGAGAAAATATTCAGAAAGGCAAGCAATAAAGTTCAGCTGAAAAAAAGGAACTTGTTACGAGAGATCAGTTGCTAATTAATCCTCAAACAGTAACCTGAGGTTGTGTGTGTGTGAGAGAAAAGGAAAATAAATTAATACAAAATTAAATTAAGGAAAAAAAACTCCTTCCACAGATGGCTGGTTATAGAACACCTGGCAGTTAGAAAATGCCAAGAGGGTTTCCCACGTAGGGCCAAGAAAAATTATTTTACCTCTTTTTAAAAGACGCACTGGCAGGAAGACCAAGAAATGGGGAAAGAAACGAAGAAGTGACAAAACAGAACCAAATATCCAACAATGGTCAGGTTCCAAGAAGTCAGGAAACAGAGTAATTAATTAGTTCAGCTCTGAGAAGTCCAAAGAATCCAAAGTTTAAGAAATAAGTCCCCTTCTCAACCTTTTCTACCCTCCTCACCACTGCCCCACTCACTTTTATCCCCATGCTGTTTTAAATTTGGCCGTGCATCGACCTCAACACTCAAGGACACGCTGAAAGCGATGAGCTCCCTGGAAGTGAGGGAAGACAGCCAAGGTCTCTATACGAGAGGGGTTCTTAGTGATCTGGAGTCTGCTCCTTCAGTTCCTTCATAGGCTTCTAGCCCTGGAGAGTATTCTTTAGCTCGGTTTCCAGAGATCATCTCAAGGCAAGATCCAGACCTTACTTAAGCCTCAAATGCCTTCATTCATAATGAATTTGAAGGGACAAAGCCAGGCCACCTGCCCTTCTTTGATCCTATGAGGCCTGGGAACCTGTCAATTCTCCTTCAAATATCATATTGATTCTGGGGTATGGGTCAAGCTGAGATTCTTACAGTTACAAATTCTTCTCCCCCCTCCCTTTTTTTAGAGAAGGAAAGGTGGGGAGAGGCAGAGGGAGAGGGAGAGAGAGAATCCTAAGCAGACTCCATGCTCCACACGGAGCCTGTTGCCCGGCTCAATCCCACAACCCTGGGATGATGACCCGAGCCAAAATCAAGAGTCAGACGCTTAACCGACTGAGCCACCCAGGCGGCCTCATATTCTTGATCTGACTATGTAACCAAGTCTGTTCCATCCCTGTGCCCTGAACAGCCTTTGTACTTACTGCCATTGTTCCTGGTTGATTTGAGGGGATAGCTGGTGAGCCACTGCTTGTGCCTTTGAGGGAAAACAATTTTGAAAGATTTCATAAGTCCTTAGGATCCGTGTATCTCCAAGGTGCCTTTCTGGCTGGGTCTTTTGGAAATGAAACATCAGCACCTAACATACTGTACTTAATGCCCAAACATTAGTTCTGAGCAAAGGGATACTATTAAAAGCACTTCATTCCTGTTTACAAAGAATATGCAAATTGTTTTGCAGTAGACAGTTTCAGCATTCTGTAAGTGCTCATTAAATGCAGGCAATTTAGCTGAGATGTAATGGCTTCATTCTTGAAAGAAAAGCAAAGTCTTTACCCTCACACAGAACAGGTGACAAAAGTGCATGCCTGACCACTTTTTAAACAGGCACCAGGATAAAACAGGGCATCAAAAGGTGCTACTTTTTAATTACAAAGAATACCAGGGGCACTTGAGTGGCTCGGTTAGTTGACCAGTGACTCTTTTTTTTTTTTTCACACTGTCAAATAATTTTTTGAAATTTAAATTCAATTAATTAACATATTATGCATTGTTTCAGGGGACCAGCGACTCTTGATCTCGGCTCAGGTCATATCTTGGGGTGGTGGGATCAGCTCCTGTGTAGGGCTCCGTGCTCAGCATGGAGTCTGCTTGCTCAGCATGGAGTCGGTCTCCCTCTGCCCCTCCCCGCCAAGATAAATAAAATCTTTAATATTAAAAAGAATACCAATCCGCTGTGAAAAGACAGAAAAAGGCAAGGAGCAATAATACCATCCACTAAGGGCTCATACATGACTGAGAGGCACGTGGTCATCAGTTTCCCAGGAAATCAGGTGAGGAGGGACCCCACTCTGGGCATAGGCACATGTAGTCTCTCTCACTCTCTTTCTCTCTCTCTCTCACACACACACACACACACATACACCCGCCTGCACACACCCCTCACTCCTGCTCCACAAGGGCCTGGGAATGTAACTGAGAACACTAGATGATCTACAACAGCTTAAAGGCTGGCTATGGGGTGGGCTATGCTCACTGGCACCCTTTAGTCAGTGTCTTTTTATTTGAATATGTATCCTCCTAAGAAGTTTTGATAGGGAGTTTTTGCCCTGTGGTTTCATTCCCTGGCATTTACACTAGATTTCTTAACCTGACTGTCCACATTTTGAAATCAAGATGTTCAAACTCCGAACGACTGCAGCCCTGTCTCCCTAAGCTATTAGAGAAAAATAATGGATTTTCGTCTTCCTGAGAAAAGCCTGAGTTGCTACATGAGGTACCTCATAAACATCAGCAGTAAGAATTCTGCATCGAAGAATTCTTTGTAGGTACAATACACAGCATATTTGCGTTTCCGAAAGGACGAATGTGTTTGTATTGTTAGAATATACCCATATTCCATTTTCTGGTAATGAAGAAAATGGTGAGAAAGCTCCATTCTTTTGAGTTACGATCAAAAAATGTGTAAGAGAGGAGTTGTCAGTAAGAAGCACTTAAAGAGAGGCACTGGGACATGGCAAAACGTACTAGAGAGAGGACTGGTTTGGAGTCAGAAGACTTGCGTTCAAATGCCGGTTCTGCCACATATTTATACAGCATGTGCCCTTCGGCAAATTAATTCATCTCTCTGAATGTCAGTTCCCTCATCTACAAAGACATAACCATAACCCTTGCCCTGTCTATCTCACAAGGTGGCTTCAGGGGTCAAACAAAGAAATGAATGTGAAAAAACACTGTACCTTTTAAAGTGTTAGTTAGATGTATGTCAATGTCTATTGTTATGGATGAGCAGGATACAGAACAATATAGAATTTGTAAGTAAAAGATCATCATTAACTATTCCATTTCTTCGCACTTTTCCAAGGATTCAAGTGCCCTGATCTAGACATGGACGTTGCACACATTTAGATGTTTCACAAAAACAAAACCAAAGAATCAGAGAACAGCTTAGACTATTACTATTCAGCCATTAAAATGATGATGTGGAAGAATTTTTTATATATGAGGGAATATTCATGATAATGACAAAACATTTCAAACATGGTGTGTATAGAGTATGTGTGTGTGTGTATATATATATATATATATATACACACACACACACACATGACGCCTCCTCGATATATATATATACTGTATACATATATATATGTATCGAGAGAGAGAGATACACCTATATATGCAGTTGAGCCTTGAACAACACAGGTTTGAACTGTGTGGGTCCACTTATTTGTGGACTTTTTTCAATAAATACAGTACTGTACATGTACTTTGTCTTATGATTTCCCTAGTAACATTTTTTCTCTAGCTTACTTTAAGAATATAGTATAAAATACATGTAACATATAAAATATGTGGTAATTGTTTATGTTATCAGTAAGGCTTCTGCTCAATAGGAGGTTATAAGTAGTTAAATTTTTGGGGAATCGAAAGTTATACACAGATTTTCAACTATGTGCGGGTTGTTGCTCCATACTCCCACGTTGTTCAAGGGTCAACTGTGTGTGCGTGCACGCGCACGCACACGTGTGTAGAGAGAGAACGCCACTGCAAGAATCTATAACAGAATGTTAACATTGGTTGTCTCTGGTTAGGGGGATCTTTTTATGCATACATTTTTGTATTTTCCAATTTTTCTACAAAGAACATATATTACATTGATAAACTGAAAAGAAATATACAAAATCAGTGTTCCTTTAGAGAGAGGGAGGAGAAAGGGCAGGGAGGATTCCGTTAGAAAGTTTAAATTCTTGTTCAATTGAAGACTGTAAGAGAGTTACAAGGACATTTCGTAACTACTGAAGAGACTTATCAGGGTTGAAGCTTCTTCTTATGAGCAGAGCAGCTGAATTTTCATGAAGCACTGGACTGGTGGGGTAGATTCCAAGTTGAGATGGTGGTGGAAGCCCGTGCCCTCTGTATGGGAAACCCTGCCCTGCGCTCCCTTCAGTAAGCATACAGATAGAGTGCAGACCAGGGTCTCCCAACAGCAGCTGATTCAACATTCCACTTCCGATTTTCTCTCTTCAGTTGTGATTGTATGTGAGAAATGGATGGCTCGGTGAGTTACCTTTTCCTTTTGAACTGTCCCAATGCCGTGATGAGTACTGACAGATGAGGGCAGACCGTGTCCTTGTGGATCAGTTTTTGTCCCCTGTGAATAACTGTACTTCTGGACTTTATGTAAATCTTACTAATTCAGTCTCAGAAAAAAAAGCAAAATATAACAATGCAATAGATAAGATCTTCATAGTCTTCTAAGAATTACAGACTGCTACATATTGGTCTGAAGTCAGCATGTCACTACATGGACTGTAACAGCAAATAAGATCAACATTTATTAACTCTTTGTGCTTAACATGGTAAAATGCTGTGCGTGTGCCATCTCATTTAATCCTCTTCAGGACCCCTTGAGTTCTATTCTATTGTTACCCCATTTATAAAGGACAGAAGGATTAATTCCTTTACTTTGGGATAGAGGCAATGATCCACCATTGGATATTTTGAGTCTGAAGAACCATCAGTAACAGACAAATGGAGATGTGCCGTAGCCAGTTGGGATATAAAGGTCTGGCTCTCAAGAGGGAAGCTGTTTGCATATAGATGGTGACTAAGGCCAGGAGAAGAAGTTTAATGATCTGGAGAAGAGAAGACAGCCACTGAGGCTGGAACCTGGGGGCAGGGAAGACATCGACATTAAGAACAGGGGGAAGAAAGGGAGGAGTCAAAAGAAAAATAGTGGAAAGCCAAAGAGAAGAGTTAGTTTCAATGATGAGGAAATGATCAACACAGTCCAATGCTGTAGAAAGGAGAAATGAGGTGGAGGAAAAGGAACAATGGATTTTATTGGGCGGTCACCAGTGGCCTTAGCAACGGGAGTTTAAGGATGGTAATGAGCACAGAAGACGGAATGGAAAGGGCTGAGGACTTAGGATGCAGGTACGAAAAAAAAAAAAGAAAGAAAGCAAAGACAAATTAAGTTGGCCCTTGGCTATCAAGGGAAATAGGCAAATAGTTTGAGGGGGAAATGGAGTCTCAGGAGGGACATTTTACAATAGGTAGTCCCGGAATGATTTGTAAGCCAATGGGAAAAAGCCAGCGGTCAAGGAGGTAGTGAAAGCATGGGAAGAGATAATGGATGGATCTAGGTCTACGGGGCTTTGGGAAAGGATATGATCAAGGGAAAGATCTGAGGGCTCAGTCCTGAAAAGGAAGAGGAGGACTTCTTTTGGGAGAGAGAGGTTGAACTGAGTGACCTGTAAGGCCCTTCATGATACTACTATTCTTTGATAAAGGATGAAAAAATCTTACAGCTATTATAGTGAATTTTAGATAGCTGGGAAGGAAATGTACTCCTACGGACTTGGACAGAACAAGGTAATGTTACAAGGATCCAGTCTACTTCAGACAACTACCAATAAACCCCTTCCCCGGACGCTAAACCTAGACTGTTTCCAACAAAGGTCTCTCTCTCTTTTCCTGTCTTACCTGGTTTCTTCTAAAAGCCAAGAATGAAATGTGATACCTTTGCTTTAAAGTGACATGCAATCTCCATTTAAGTTGACAAGAATATATTGGAAATATGTCACTTTAATAATGTGGATTGGGGTTCCCTCCCTCACTTCTGGCTCCATGCAGTCCTTACTATCTCTAGACTGCCCCTCTTACTTCTCCCCAAAATACTTTTAGGATTTCTCCTGTATGCGTAACAAATAACAGCATGATGTACATTTCAGCACTTCTTCAAAGAGGTTTCCAGGTGCTAGATACAAGCAGTAGAAGATCTTGTGTTTTTTCCTTTAGATCTAAATAGTCTGAATCTCAGTGTTGCTCATGGGAACTGTTTCAAAGGCTCAAGTGTCAGAAAGGAAAGAAATGTGTGGGTGGGAAGTTGCTACATGCAAACCTGTCATATTCTTCTTTCATTTTCAGACCTGAATATGCATGGATGCAGAAATTATAGCTTATTCCGAAGTTTTTATTGTCAGCATCAAACATAACACAAAATGTCAAGAAGATAAGATTGGTATATTTAAGTGAAAATGTTCAACAGATTTGATCTTTAACTCAAATAGCTCTATCCGTTAATGAGCCCTTTCATTCCCTTTGAATATATTTTAAGAGAGGGCTTTGGGGCAAAGTACAGAGTAAAATCTCATTTATTCAAATTTCACTACTTTGAAACTTAATAATAATTAAAAAGCAGCACAGGGGAGAAACTTACTTTTGTTTAACGATCCATTTGTAGAGAGTACAAAATAACGATACTGAAGAAGAAACTTGAAAAATATTTGTAAATCAAATTAAAAACATGCATGCATAAGGATGTTCACCACAAGTTCTTTTATAACAATAAAAAAGGAAACAATCTAAACATTCATCAACAGAGGATTGGATAAGCAAATTCTGGTACATACATACAATAGAATATTATCTACTTTTTAAAAATGTCAGTGTATATTTCTTGACAGAAATATGTGTACAAGACGTACGTGAAGCGATAAAAGTTACCAAACAGCACACAGAGAATTACCATATTTATGTACAATCAAGTACATATATGTGTCTATATACATAAAGAGGCATGTGGATGACAGACACAAAAATCTCAGGGTGCCAACTTTGGGGTAATGTTTCACTTCTTTTCACTTTCATGTCAAATAAAAATTAGAAGTAAAAAAGTATCTGTGAACAAACTTTTCTGGAGTCCTCAAATAACCTGAATTCACATGTAAATAACTGAGGCGTTAATTTATACATCTTTTCATTAAATCAGGTCATCTCAGGACCCTTACTAAATAAAAAAATTAGAGAGTTTAGTTAATCTAGGGAATAGGTATAATTGCATCTCTTTAAAAATACTTTGTAAGACTGACCCACTTTGTAATTCTTTTTTAGTAGTGAGTGGGCTGTATGTGTGTGAATTGGATGGCAAGCCTCAAAGTTGTTCCTTAGGCACATAACACAATCACCGCCACCACCACCATCATTCCCAGTATTTCCCATTATTAAGCTACATCATCATAAAGAATATTAAAAAGTATTAAAACTGATTACATAACTCTTAGTGGAAATAAACGTATACTTAAAATACAGTGCTTTCTAGCAACAAATCTAAACAAGTGAGGAAGGAATCAAGGGTTGGACTATAGAGGTTCAGTATAAATTAGGCTGAATGACAGCTCTGCTTCATATGGTGAAATACTCTTTGCAAGAAAAAACTTTGGTTGTTATATTTATACTTAGCAATTTTTAAAAATAAATCAGCATTTCCATACCATGGAGCCAGATAAAATTATGAATCTTAAAAAGACAGTCAACACTTATCATTACATTTCCCTCATAGAGCACCTGGATATTTATCCATCCCATTGATCTGAGTTTGCCCATTACTCTTGGAAGTTGTTGAAGTAAGTTGCATCAATTTGAAAGCCTGAACAAATTAACCAATTAGTTGAATATTTCAACACACATGTATTGAGCACACACTATAAGCCAGGCACTGTTATAGGCACTGGGGATAGAATACTGAACAAAATAAAGACCCTGCCCTCAAGGAGCTGACATTCTAGTAGAGTGAGTCAGTAAACATGTGCATATTCATTCATTCAACAGAAACAGTGAACACAAAATTCCCACCTGCAAGTAACTTATATTCTAGTATATAGATATGGACTATACAAATAAACAAAATATACAAATCAACATTTTAGTCAACAAATATACATTCAACATATTTATCATGACTTGACCTATTCATACGTGCTACAGAAATAATGGATAATGGGAGACAGAGAATGTGGGGGGCTAAGTGCTATTTTAAGTTAATCAGGGAAGCCTCTTTGATAAAGTGATATTTTAAAAGAGACCTGAAGGTACTGAGAGTGAGCAATGGGGCTATCTGGGGAAGAGGAGTCCAGGCAGAGGGAACAGCCAATATGAAGGCTCTAAAGCAGGGGAGGGCTGGTCGTGATGGGATGAAGGAAGAGCATGAAAGCCAATGTGACTCTGAGCATAGTGAGTGGTGAGTGAGAAGCTAGGTAGTGTTAGGAGGGTGCAGTCAGACAGATAGCTGGGGGACCATATCACAGAGCAGTTATTATATGATCTGATTTATATTTGAGAAGAATGATTATATGGAGGACAGAGTGGGGAGGCATAGAACGTAAGAGGGAAGACTAAAATAATCCAGGTATAAGAGGGTGGACCTAAGAGGTAGAAATGAAGGGGATGAAAAGTGGTTTGGTTTTCAAGTGCACACACTTTGAAGGAAAAGCCAACATTTGCTGATGAATTGGGTGTGTAATGTTAGAGACAGAAAAGAGGCAAGGCAATTCCAAAGATGTTAACCTAAGCAACTAGAAGGCTGGGGCTGCCATTTATTGAGATGGAGAAAATTGTGGGAAGAGCACATCTGGGGAAGGGATATGAAGACTTCTATTTGGGATAAGTTAACTGAAAGATGCTAATTAGGCATCCAAATGGAGATGTCAAGGAAATAACTGGGAATAGGATTCTGGATTTTAGATAAGAGGTTTCAGCTGGAGAGTTTGGAGAGCCAGCCATATACTGACAGTAGTTAAAGTCATGAGAGTGGCACATCAAGAGAGAGAATATAGATAAAGAACAGGTCCAAGATCTGAGCCCTGGGACCTACCCAAGGCAGGACCTACCCAAGGTCTTTAGACCCAAGTCTAAAGGTGAGGAAGATGAGAAAGAACTGGCAAGGAGACGCAAGGATCGGCCCGTAAGGTTGGGAAGGGGGAACCAAGAGAGTGTGGTGTCCTGGAAGCCAAGTGAAGAAAGTGTTTTCAGGAGGAAGGAATGGCGAATGGCATCAAACACCACTGTTAGGTCAAATAAGAGGAAGATTGAGCACTGGTGACTAGATTTGGAAATATGGAGATATTTAGTGATTTTGTGAAGAGTAACTGGGTAGAATAATGGGGTTGGGGGTGGTAAAAGCCTGACTGGATTAGGCTTAAGAGGGAATGTGAGGAGATGAGGTGAAGACAAGTCTACACGTCCTTGGGGAGGGGTTTTGCTCTAATAGGAAACTAATAAATGCAATGGTAGCTAGTGAGGGATACATAATAAAGGGAGAATTTTCTTATTGAAATAGGAAAAATAAGAGCATGGTTATGTGCTGATGGGGATTATACGTGAGAGAGGGAAATTTGATGACACAGGAGGTAGGGGGACAATTTTTGGAGTGATGATCTCAAGTAAGAGATATGGGGTTGAATCCAGGGCAAAACTGAAAGGGCTGGCCCTATGTGGGAGCAAGGAAAAGTGATCCATAATAACAGGGGGAAAAAGCAGACTATGTGGGTACACATATAAGTGGGTAAGTAGATATGGAGGTAGAAGTACAAGGCAATTTTATTCTTTCTATTTTCTCTGTGACACAAGAATCTTAGCCGGAGGGGGATGAGACACTCAGGATTTCAGGAAAGAGAAGTTATGAAATAATCAACTAGGTTGGTATAAAAGTAATTCAACTAGAGAAATTCAAATAATACTAATACTAGTAAGGACAAGGAGGTAAAGGAAGAGGAGAGGAGGTTAAGAGGAGGAGAAATAAGCACTCACTATGTACCAGGCACTATTTTAGGGGCTTTATGTATGGTAACATATTTGAATCTCTCAATTCTAGGACATAGTTTTCCATGATTATCCCCACATTATAGATGAGAAAACAAAAGTCAGCCAACTGATCTGTGTAGTAGGCTTATTGGGCAGCACTTATGGCCCACCAATGGTCATGCACGTAAAGCAAAATCAGTCAGCAGAATTGCTTTCCTCCAGTAGCACTAGTATAGATGTTGAACTGGTACAGGTGTAAATTTAACTGGGATTGGGAAGTTGCCAGTCACTTGAAATGGGGGGAGAGAAAGAAAATTGCATTAAATTGGTGGCGTATGAAAGGGCAATTATCATGATGGATTGGGTCCCCTAAGCTGGGGAAAGAGATGAGTGAGGGGCAAGGGGTGTTGAGGAACTGTGAAAAGGTTTTTGAGTAAACACACAGTTCTCCTGGTGGGAACAAGAAATTGTTAGAGGCTGGGGACTAGAAGGAGCCTTTACTTCTACTAAAGGTAGAAGGTGATAGTCAACGAGTGGGATGCTTGAAATTGAGATGGGGGCGGGGGCTAGAGGTTACTTTTAAAGTTTTCCATGAGTGACGGCTGAGATAAGATGGACAAGATCACTACAGAAAAAGGTCAAGGAACTGAGAAGTTAGAGCACTTGAGAATAATCTACATGAAAACTGAAATCATCAAGATTTATAGCAAGAGTAAGGTTGGAGGGTGAGGCAATGATCTAGGAGTTAAAACTGTCAAGGGCCAGGGGTGCCTGGGTGGCTCAGTCGGTTAAGTGTCAGACTTCAGCTCAGGTCATGATCTCGTGGGTCGTGAGACCAGTGGAAGGGCTCCACGCTTAGTGGGGAATCTGTTTAAGATTCCCCTCTCTGCCCCTCCCCCCATTCACACGTATACATGCGCGCACACACTCTCTCTCTAATATAAACAAACAAACGAATGAATCTTTAAAAAAACTGTCAAGGGGCAATGGATAGTGGTGCTAGAATGATAATCAAATGCAAGAGAGGATCCCGTTATGTCCCCTTCAGAGGAGGTGCAAGCAGGGAGAACTGAGCAGCGGTGTCTACCACCCCATTAGCACAGGGGTGGAGAACAAACATTTGGGAGTTCTCATGGTTATGATTCTGAAGAGCACCCCAAACTCTGGCCACCTTCCTAAGTAATCAGTCCACCATTCCCATCAATTTGCTACTTGCTACCTTCTGCTGCTATGAGCTTGTTAATTCTATGAATACTCTTTCATGCCCTTTTTTATTCCAGTGAAGCAAGCTAGGCTCTGTAGGATGTGAAAGCCCAGCTCAAGTGTGAATAGCTCCTAACAGAAATGTTGGTTAGATATACATACTTTTTTTTAAAAGTCCTCATCACCCAGCCCAAGAACCAGGATTTCCTGAATAAATGTCAAGGCAAAGGAGAAATGAAATCTAAATCTTCCGTAACTTTGAACTACTTGTGATTTTGCTATGAAAAGCTTGAGAAACCATAATGGTCATCTGCTATGTTTTTAACTCTATGTTGCATACCACATGTAACAGTAATTCTGCAAAAGGAAAATTCTGACTTTTATGTCTATTTTAGTATTTATTTTACTCCCTTTTTCCACACTGAGGCAATTCGGATCATCTACTATGCATCTTAGTGACAATGTCACATATTAAATCAACACCTAGAGACAAATGGGAGTGGAAAATTGAGATAAATTACACACTGTCCAAAGAGCCCACTGTTTGGCTTTTTTATCTTTTATAAAGGTAATACAATAAAAATAATTTTAGAAACTCTGATAAAGGCATAAAAATAAGAATTACATGATCCTCTCATATGGTAATAACCATCTTGAATATTCTGAGGTATGTGCCTCCTTTATAGGGAACGAGAGCCGAGAGATGGAGCCTGAGTCCTCCAAGAGGCATTTTTGTTGTACCCTCTCAATCTCTGCATTTTGTAGTAGTTCAGGCTCCTGTTAAATTACGGGGAAAATACATGCTAGTTGCTAAGGCATCATTACTATTCATGAAAGCTTTTGCCATAGACGCGAAGTGTTTGTTTTAAATGAATAGAAACATCTTCCATGTGTCATCAAATGGTTTAGGACAGATGAACTGGGGTGACCAAAGCTGAAAAACTCATCCTCCAGTGAACCTGCAGCTTCCTGGTCCCGACGAGATAGATCTACCAGCCCAGCAGCCTGAGGAAACAGGATGAGCTGGAACTAGGTACAGGATAGGTTCATGGGGTCATTCTGGGTTCAAAGGCATGTTTAAACATGGATGGGATTAATGCGCATGGAAAACCCAACTAAATGTCTAGTAATGGTTTATTTCCATGAATATACGTTTTCTTCGCCACTATGTATCACCGGATTCAGAAAGCCTTAACTGGATCCTCAGTCTCCCGATCTGTAAAAAAGGTAGGCTACAAAGGGAAAATGGTCTATTTGAATTCCAGTAGACTATCTTTGTGGAGACTGTCATGAATTCCTTGTAAGGAATTCACTAAACTATGAACTCCTACCCATAAGTCAGCCAATAAGGAATTTCAAAGGTTGGGAATATGATTACCATTTCAAACCAACTCTTCCTTCAGATTTAGTTGATTCTTCCCCAGAGAGCTTTTCATGTATCACTGCCTGTTTTCATATTAAGTACTGCCTTTTATAGTCATGCACTGTTAGAACACCTCTGCAAAACAGAATAGCAGGGATGGTGGTAGACTATGGGATGCTATCTTGGGGAATAAAGTAGTGTTACAAGTAAATTATCCCTTGAAATGGATAACTTAAGCTGTTAGATTGGGTCATGTCAATTTTTTTTTTTTAGTAGCTTTCCTGCGATCTCTGCTCCTTTCTAATATAGGGCATATACCATTCATACCTAACTTGGGTCCACAACAAAGCTACAAAGAAGAAAGCTATCCATGACTGTGAGCTGTCACAACCCACGTGTGCACACTTATGAGGGGACCTTATGTTTTCATGACAGAGAGGTGAGCCAGGGAAATTCTTAGCTCTGAAATGATCCCAGACTTATATAACCTGAACTCATAGGAGTATCGTGGTGTTTTTTCACCGATATTCCTTAGTTCATTGAATTTAGAAGACCTTTCAGCCTATAATGAACAAAGTACACTCAACGAAGTAAACCAGGGTAACAAAGCACCCCACAAGAGATGTTTTTCTTTATAAACATGTTTCACAAAAAAACTCTAAAGAACTGATTGCTTTTCCATAAGCCACACTTCTTAGTTAAAATTAAATTTTAGACTCTACAATTGCATGAGCTTCAAGAAATGTTTCCCAAACTTGGTCCAATGTTCATTCAACCACTGTGATGGGAGTGCAACATTTATTGAGCCACCCATATGTGCCAGACAATTCACCTAAGTAATCTTACTGAACCCCAGGAATATGTAATAGCCGATTTTTAAGATGAGGAGCGTCAAGGTCAGAAACGTAAGATAACCTGCTCAAGGCTACACGGCTGGCAAGCGATAGTACAGGATATATATGCTTATGATGCCCATACTGGGTCTCAGAGGTGGGTCCCCCTGTTCCCCTATTTTCTGTGACCTTATGAACAGGGAAAATAAGGCTGTTTGTGGCTACCTTCGTAATTCTTTCCGCTACATCTCCATAAATATATTTGAGAGAAAATGTCCTGCATTGCCATGCCTAAGGACTATTTACACTGTCCCTAAAAGCTGTACCACTGAGGTGGGCTGTCTCCCTAAGACAGAAAAAACTCATCAACACTGGAAAGCTACCCCATGAACTCCTCAGCGTTATCCTACAAGTCAAATGTATTCAGAATCCTCATAGTTCCTGACAGAATCATATGCAACTCCATCTTCAAAT
Source organism: Mirounga leonina (assembly GCF_011800145.1). Taxonomy (NCBI): domain Eukaryota; kingdom Metazoa; phylum Chordata; class Mammalia; order Carnivora; family Phocidae; genus Mirounga; species Mirounga leonina. The sequence continues at coordinate 27,436,799 of NW_023270175.1, forward strand.
ATATTTTCAAAGGAGGAACCTGGGAACATTGATCTCACTGTGTTTCTCTAAAATGAAATAACTTGTGCACAAATAGGAATTTTACGACAGATTCGATGTCCTCTAAAAGTTATCTTTTAGATAACTGCCATTTGGAGATCGATGAGAGGAGACTATACTATGAAACAGCTTTTCCTGGCTCATTTATAAGAGAATAGGACAGAACTCCTTGGGTTTAATTTTTGGAAATCCCAAACATCAGCATTTTTGATTCTCAATGAAATTAAACATAAAGGAATAGATAAGCAAAACTAAGTCAAATTGGGTACATTAGCCCTTCCTCTCCCTTCAGACCACCAAAACTTGGATGTTTTATCTGCTACCAATTCCCCCAAAGAAATCTCTAACATGTTTTCTTGCCAGCAAAAGCAATATAAATTCTGGGGAATCATGACTTGATACATTCATAGAAGACAGAAGATTGCTGTGAATATTTTGGAAGCTTGCTGATATTTTGTAGTAACACTAGTAAAACCTGTTAACATAGTATATAACTAGGGTAACTCTGGGGGTAAATTTGTTTTAATTTAATTTAAACGTGACCTATGAGTATATATTTGTTAAATCTTACACACTGAGTTATACCCAGAGATCCCTTCTGATTAACATCAACTTTTCTAATACTGTTTCACTGGGTTTGGAATGAAACTACAGAGTGGATAATTACCATCTGAGAGAGTAAAGCCTCTAACTACCACAATTATCCACATTAATTCAAATTGCATGAAAAGAGAAATAACAAATGTTTGGAAGACTGTGCTATGGGGGAAACTAAACAAACCAGCACAAAGGAAAACCTGATATTAACAGAGGAAGGGAAATCATGTATTTTCTCTCATCGTATGGGGTAATGACATCTGAGCTTTAAGTCTACTTGATTTGCTTCCTGGGTCATTACCGGTGGGGCACGGATACAGAGTAAGCAAATGAGCCCTCAAAAGGGGATGCAATAACTAAATGTATTCCAAAAGCATATTTTTAAGTCCCAGTGAGATCTTTTTCAGTTTAGAAATATCTAGCTATGGACCTTACCATTTTCAAAAGCCGTATACCTCACTGTACATATAGCAAATTGCTGTATTTTGACACTGTTCACACATTCACTTATTATCTGAGTCATAGACCATGGAAATGTGACATTTTCCATAGTTCAGTGGGATGAAGAGCAGGGCCATTAAGTGGAGGCAATTAGAAGACACACACTGTCATCCTCTATTGGTCAAGCCCAATTATGTCCCCAGTGGAATCCTAATGTTACTTTCATAAAAGTAAACTGGATAATCCAAGGCAGAGAAAAAGAAAATAATGTTATCATGAAAGAGTCATTAGAAGCACGTCCGCTATTTTGCTCATGAATAGAAAATAACTGCCCCCTTCCCCAGGTGGAACCCATCTATTTCAAAGATGATCCCCTGGCCCAGCAGTACTAAGGAGTACTCATTAGGTCTGCCCTCTCCTCAACCCCATTACTGTGGATTTTATTAAAAATTTAATGATGGGGCGCCTGGGTGGCTCAGTCGTTAAGCATCTGCCTTCGGCTCAGGTCATGGTCCTGGGATCGAGCCCCGCGTCGGGCTCCCTGCTCTGCGGGAAGCCTGCTTCTCCCTCTCCCACTCCCCCTGCTTGTGTTTCCTCTCTGGCTGTCTCTCTCTCTGTCAAATAAATAAAATCTTTAAAAAAAAATTTAATGACGGATGCAAAGCTAAGGTATTTATTACTTGCAAAAGAGATTCTAAGGACCATGGGAATCAAATTTAATACCCTCATTTAATATTTGAGGTAACTGAGATCCTGACAAAGGAAAGGGGCTGCCCAAATCCGTGCATTCATTTGAGCATGGCTTCAAAGCTGCATTCCTAGATTTCTGGTTCAGTGCACCCCTATTGTGATACCCAGTGTAGCCGTGATATTACTACCTGTCAACCACTGTTTCTTATGTATAAAAAAAAAAAACACATGATTAATCAAATAGCATTTTATTCACCACTATTTTGGAATGGTGACAGAGACCTGATATACACATACACCTCCAAGGGGAAGAGGGAGAGACATGGGCACTTGCGCACGCATGGAAACACACATGTAAACTGGATCTCTAGATGGTTCTTTACTAAACTGCACCATTCTTGATTCATTCCTCTCTTATTATGTAAAAGAGAGAAATCATTTATTTACTCTCCATCTTTGGCCCCTTACACAGTAAAACTTTCGTCTATCTAGCTACTAAATATTAATTGTAGAGGGTCTACTGGGTCTTCAGTAATTAATTTGGTATTGTAGGAAACATAAAAGAAGGAGAGGGCACTATTCTTAGCCACAAATAGCTTAAAATATCATTGGGGGGCACCAGATTTGCACACAAGAAACATCTGGGCAATACAAGAGGTACGTGAAAATATTACACTTGTACTCTGCGCACACAAAGTGAGGGGTCTGGGACGCTTGTATGGGTTTTTATAAGGCTGTAACATTACCAGGAAACAGTCTGATGTTATCAGATACTTCTTAAATCTCTCTATTTACAATTAACTCAATGAAGCCCAAACTGAGTATGGCTTTAAAGGATGTGTAATCTAGCTTCTATCAAGGGGCTTGTGCTAAATAAAAATGTGGAGGCAGTGAGTCGTTCCAGGGGCAATTCAGGAGAGAGGAAAATGACTGCAGACAAAACAATAAAGCAAAACCACACAAAAAAATCCTCCCATTTGACATCTGAATGTCACACCTGAAGGGAAAAATGAACTACTAGGTATTCTTATAAAAGAAAATTTCAACTAAAAGCAGGAATTGAAACTCAGTTGGTCAGAAAGCTTCTTTTAGCACCCACAAGGAAATACAAGAAAACTGTCTAGAGGAACAATTTTCCCTTGAATAACGTGGGATGACCACTTATGGTACATAATTGCCTTGGGAATGACTGTCGACATCACAGCAAGAAAAACTCTGGAAACTCTATGAATCTGCCACAAGATCCTATCAGAGGCAGGGATTCTAGAATTCTGTGGAAGACTGAGACTTATGAAACAGCTAAAGAAAAGTTCATGTATCTTGCAGGAAAGCCACTTAATATTTCCTGGGCAGCAATGCCTAATATATAAAGATTACATACAAACCGACAACTTCTAGAAGGACAAAGAACCCTATCAGTGTAACTTGGGCCATAGTGATTAAAAAAAAAATTAGACAGGATGATGAATTTCAGGCTACTGTTTTTTCGTTTATTTGTTGTTACAAAATATACCTATTTGACTTTGTATTTAATTCAGCAGTACAAAATAGTAATCCAAATTCAATAGTTTTTCTTGACCACTTGTCAATTACACATACTGTGATGCAAGGCAGCAGGGCTCCAATTGAATACATCACCATACTTAATATTATTATTTTAATATTAGGATTATACTGGGCTGTCTCAATAAAATTCTTAGAGTCCTAGAGACAGGGAAAACTTAGAACGGAAATTCTTTTTATAGCAAAATTTATCTGACATGACACAAACTAAACCCTCTCAAATGGGATCTTCCTATAGAGAGAGAATATATTTCTATCACGGGTCCCCCATGAACTTTGGGCCCATCATGGATTCTGGTATAGCAGCTCTGCATGCGGCTTCCTGAGAGATCAATTTCCTCAGTATATTGAAGAAAACACTGGTTCGTGATGAAATGGTAATAGGTTTGGTGGCAACAATAAGAGCAAAGAGAGGTTTAATAAAATCGAATAAAAAAGACAAATTTTTTCTATTACTGTAATACTTAAACTCCCCATGAAAAAGAATATTGTTTTTTTAATCTTGCTGCTAACTTTTAAGAACAAAGTTTAATCTTAACCTCTAAGAGAAAATATATCCCTTAATAAAAGTCTTACTAGTTGGGTTCAATTTTTCCCTCATGCTCCAACAAATGTTTGAAAATGTAGTGTAGCCACTGGGTTGGGTGAATCCATATGCTAATTTATAACCTATGAAACAGTCACTGATTCATTAAGAAATTAAATGTTGGTAACACTTAGAAAAAGGAAGTGCTATTGTGCTTATAAAAGTGCAATGGGAACATGATGAACAATTTGTGAAGTAATTAACTAATGTGCCAGAAATGAGCAACTTGCTGAAGATATTCGCCAGGTTTTTTCACAGTGGGCCCTATTTTCATTTCCCCTGATTCTTACACACCATGTGAGGTTTGAGATCTCTCAGGTTGAGGAGTGAGGAGCCATATAAAAAGTAGGATTTGACTACTAATAAATGCTATTGATTCAGTATGTCAGTGGGTTAGTATCTCATACTCTTATGACACACTTCACATAGAGCTTAATATGCTTTTACCTCTATACACATGACACTGATATCTTGGTAGAATTTCTTGGGTTATTGAATTTTGGCCTTGATGAAGTCTATGTAATGTCAGCTAAGAAAATTATACCATTAGAGGAGTGATTCCAACAAATTATGCAAATGACACCTATATTTAAGGGTTAGTTAGTTATACATAGAAAAAGGCTAGACTGTACATTTGTAAAGCCTCTCAAAGGTTGACTTAGGTCACCATTCAGGGATGTGTAACCATAATGTGTAATAATAATAAAAAATAAAAAAACCACCTAATTAAGTGTTGGTGGTTAAAGCAAAGTAAAAATCCAAACCAACTAACTGTCCATCTTCCAGCATGCTTTTTTTTTAGTATCAGTTGTAGCCAGTACAAGAACCTACCATAGCAGCAATCAAATCTCATTACGGTTCCAATTTTTTTTTTTAAAGATTTTATTTATTTATTTGACAGAGAGAGACACAGTGAGAGGGAACACAAGCAGGGAGAGAGGGAGAGGGAGAAGCAGGCTTCCCGCCCAGCAGGGAGCCCGATGTGGGGCTCGATCCCAGGACCCGGGGATCACCACCCGAGCTGAAGGCAGACGCCCAACGACTGAGCCCCCCAGGTGCCCCACGGTTCCAATTTTTAAACTAAGGCAGTTCACAATTATTCTGACAAAAATGGCAAGTCCTTCCCCCTCCCAAGTGGGTGACTGACCACATAAAAAGGCTATTGTACACACGCTTCTATATTTATCATAAAAAACCCTTTGTCAAATATTCTGACAGAAAATGCTAAATGCAACAATAGGAAAACCTGACCTTTAAGGAGGTAATCAAATGGTTTAAAACCTGTTTGCAAAGCTCCTTGTTCGAATATTAGCACAAACTAGGGGAAAAGGGCAATGATGGTGAACTTATTTGAAACTATGTGCCATCCCATAATCTCTGCTGATTCACTGAATTTCTGCAATCTTATGGCGTATCTTTAGCACTAAGGTGGAGGCAGGCGTTCTGACGTGCCTGGGCCACTTGCTCCCACGCTGTTGAACCCTGAGGGTAGAACCGAGCACTTGGAGGCTAGTCAGAAACTCACAGTACCAATAACCTTGGGGAAGAAACTGCATGTCATTTTCATTTTAGCTCCCTAACACTGCCAAGATGGAGGTGTCCTGACCGCAAAAAAAAAAAAAAAAAAAAAAAAGTGTGAATCAAATCTAATCCAGAATTGTTTCAAACACATGTGGAATCCTTGCATTTCTTTACTATGATTATTCCTCACCTGTTCGCTTGCTTTTTTTGTATTTTTGATGGTACACAACACAAAAAACAACACTACCGCCCAGCAGCTTATAAAACGGTCTCTGTGCGTCCACATCCAGGCACAAGCCCCCGGAGGCAGAGCCCTTACCTCTCCGAAAGCAAGAACCATGAGTGGGGTTCATGCAAATTGATGAACATCACCAGAATGTGTTAGAGATATTGAAAAACACAAAACAAAAAAACCTCCCTTGATGTCGAAACTCTGCTAGTCTCACTAAGGTTTCAGAGGTTCGAGACAGATGCTATTAGTGAGGTGTGGTGAATAAAATGATCAGCTATGGCGAGGAAAAGAGCCTCACCTCAAAACCTGGAGGGGAGTCAGACCAAAAGAGATTCCACACCACGTACAATAAAATGCTGCTCTGCGTGCCCTCCATGTGAACAGAGATCAGAGCAAGGTCCAGAGCAAAGAAATGTACTGAGCAAAACCACCCATCATAGTTCTGCTGAGCTCTACTCTCAAGGTTAATTATTGGTTTAAATAAAGTCTCGTGCCTAGATCAGAGACACTAGCAGTTAAAGTGTTTCCTGAGCCTTTTACATGAAATTTAAGAATTGTTACATTCAAATACCTTTGTGGCATACAAACGCTTTACTTTATTGACAGTCCTACTGGGAGCGGAACTTTTTGTTTGAGCAAATTATTCTATTTGGGAATAGAGGAGTACGAAAAAACATAATGAGTTGGCTGGGTGGCTTCCCTTGTTGGGAGGGATATTAGGAACGGAAATGTAATAAACAGCTTTCATAAATGTGCTTTTTTATCGACCTAATGTCTCTAGCGCTAACCACCCATGTAACCACCTATCTAATCTGAGAGAAGTAACATGAGTAACAGGCATCTCAGAGCAAAAGGAGATGGTAGAGTCAAAACCTTACCCCATTTCTGCAGCAATCATGATAGGAAATGATCATTCCATTCTGGGGAAATAAGTACTTTGTATTCCTCAAAATAGCAGGTGTTGGGCGCCTGGGTGGCTCAGTTGGTTAAGCAACTGCCTTCGGCTCAGGTCATGATCCTGGAGTCCCGGGATCGAGTCCCGCATCGGGCTCCCTGCTCAGCGGAGAGTCTGCTTCTCCCTCTGACCCTCCCCCCTCTCATGCTCTCTCTCTCTCAAATAAATAAATAAAATCTTTAAAAAAAAAAATAGCAGGTGTTAATATAGGTTGCATATTATAGCTCCAAGCAGTTGTATTTGGGTCTACAGGTCAGCATCGTTTCTCTTTGCTGTGCCTACTACTGCAGGATGAAATTGTAGAAAACCGGAGGGAAAGATTTCCCAGTGGCATTGTCCAAACATGGGAGGTGGACTTTGACATATCTTGAGGCTTTGGTTGGTTGACTCCACTGTAACCCACTTGTGTTATGCAAGTGGAGTCACATGTTTACAAGACTTTTAAAGCACTTCAACTTACATCATTTCTTGACATAATTGAAAACCATTTTTCCATGATATTCGATTTTACCGTCCCATGACATATAAACACGGTCTTAATGTGATCTGCTGAAGAATGTGGTGCCAAATATCCAATATATATTATTTAATACAACTGGTAAATTTCCATAAAGAGGCACCCTCAACCCACCCCCATCCCCAAGGACATTCAAATTGTTTCCCTATATGGCATTTTCTTACAGTGAGTTTGGAACTAAAAATAGCATCGCCAGGCTGCAGAAGTTGGGGAGGAACGGTTTATGCCAATCCTTACTGTGGTAGATCAACTATTAACAATCAGGGCTCTGAACATAGGACAACTGACTGTAAACTCCAGCCATCATAAGGAGCAATGTGATCACTGTCTGTGGCCAGATTATAGCCTAGTACCTTGGGATGTTCCCTGGATAGCTGGTAACTGATTGGTTGACAAAGCTCCTAGACCACCTCATGCCTCTGGTTCTCTGGAAGTTGAGACGTGTGACTGGGCTTTCTGAGACCAGAGGTGTGTGTGTGGTGGGGGGAGGGAGCTTTCAGATCTCTGCCTTTAACATTGTGATACAGTAAAGAAGTTCTCAGCTCCCAGGTCTTCTGGAGGCTCGACCTCAATCTTCTTCAGTGCAAACAGCCTGCACAGAGGCTCTTTCATGAGCACTTGTGTTACAGGGAATCATTACGATGTGGACAGGAACCAGGGAACACTTTACACAATATTTTTGAGACTTCTTTAATCAGACAAACAACCAAAACACTTTTGTTGTTGTAGCCTTGCTGATTTTGTGGCCAGATTAGAGCAATGGATTTGTTATGCACAGGCTTTTTTGTTACAGTGTTTGTTATATATATTGGAGTTTTACCAGTTGGAATCTCTTTTCTGAAAGTGATCACTGTCACTTTCTGGTGTCTCATCGTCAATTATGAAAGTATTATGGGATGATTCATACCCTCCCCCTGTTAAGCTTTTTTCATCCTCTGTATTATTGCTGTCTAAGTTGTTAATGCCTTGTGGCTATTATTTACATTTGATGTTTCCAAATATCTATACTAATTTTTTTCTTGGGTAAAAATGGACATCCCCTCTAATTCTGGCTATACCTGCTCTACGCTGAGCCGGAATTCCTATCCACATCTGGGGCCCTTATGGATGGGGGTGTTCTACATTATGGCTACTGGCTATATGCAAAATCTATCCAAGAAATCAACTGAGGCTTTCCCTGCAGTTCCACATCCAGACTGTCAAAAGCAGTTAGCATCAGAGTATCTGATGAATAACTTAGTAAGAATTTTAGCACAGACATGTTATCTATTCACACATTCAGCCTGGGTAAAACATATTAAATGTATTAGTCAGAGCCTTGCCAGTTATTAACCTTGGTTACAGCTATTATAATGATCAGAGAAATGCTTTCATTTAAAGTTTCCCTGTTCGGAAGTCACAATTCCCTTTAAGTGGGGTAACCACTGAAACCAGTGCTGCCGCCTTTAATTTTTTTGTGTCAGTAATTCACTATTTTTTTTTTTTTAAGTAGGCTCTACGCCCAGCAGCACGGGCCCCAAAACAGGGCTTGAACTCACGACCCTGAGATCAAGACCTGAGCTGAGATCGAGAGTCGGATGTTTAAGCGACTGAGCCACCCCGGGGCCCCCAAGTAATCCACTCTCTTAGGTAATCTGGCAATGTTAACACTCGAGAGGATCCATGAAAGGTTATAATTGGGCCCTTTCACTTATTTTACATATTCAAAAGGTCCGACACAAATAGTATGATTTGTTTTTATTTTTTTATACACATCTTCATTAGTTTAACAAAAGGAAATTTTTGCTAGACATTGTTGTATGACTAAGGGGGGGGTGGAGAAAGATCAGTTACTACTTAATGAGTATAGGATTGGTAGGTAAACTATTTTAAGACACAACTTTCATGGAAAGGATAATAAGAAAAAAGGCCTTGATGGGCTGTTTGCTTTTGCCATACTGTGGATTAAAATTGTACAAATAAGAAGGGAGGAACTCAGGTCATGAGACTCACTTGATAATTACACGAAATGTCGCTAAAAGGTCTCATTTGTTCGGTTCTATAAAGCTAGTAAGCATTACCGAATATGGTGCTAGAGCAATCTCCAAAGGTATTATATGTTCAGCGTAGGATATATATTTAAAACAGATTTATTTTGGGAATTCCAAAATAACTAGTCCCATAATAGCAACAGAGTAATGAACATAAGACTGGTTTCTTCTATTTGTCTTTGTGTATGTGTGTTGTGTGTGTGCATAAGTACGTGCGCACGCATGAGTTACCCCCCGTACATCTGGCTTTACTTGCTAAAATTCCTCTTCCTTGTTCTTGCCAATTACTTTATTCTTTAGCTCCAAGAGGCTGGCTTTTTTCTTACAAATATGAATTTAGCTTCTGAGTTAAAGCCGTGAGACATTCTTTTAAATATGTGCCCCATGACCTCTCATTTGGATTATTTTTTCAACTTGGCCTCAAAAACAGAATATGGAGCCAATCTCGCTCTATTTAGCTAGAACTACAATTGTCTCCTTGATTACTGAGAAAGTACCATCCTCAGTCATTCTTCCACCTACGAAACTATACCTTCACTCTGAATAATTTACCAGTCGGGGCTATGTTTTTACGGAGACCATAAAGAGAAGGCCCTTGACCGTGAAGGTACAAACAACCAGATTTATCTAATTTCATATTCAAATACTGCCAAGCTAGATTTTCTTTCACATTTGAATGAAACTTCCATGAAATGCAAAGAGAACTAAACATGAGAAATAATCTGTGACTTGGGAAAGGTATTTTGGGTTCGAAAATTATGCTGATTCACTGGTATTCTGAAGGAATATCGAAGATGAATACAGCTATATACGGTCTATTTTTCAATACAGTAAATATAATGACCTCTACCCTCAACAGCACCAACACGGTAACTGAAAGCCTCTTTAAAACATAACATTTAACTCCTTGAGCTAGCAGAGCCATTCACTGACTGACAAAATGTGCTCGTTTTCTCTGCTTTTCTTTAAGATAATTTCATTTTCTTCATATTCCATTTTTAGTGATGTCACTCAGAAGTATATGTGTATGCATTTAATTACCCTTACAATCTCCTTAGTCCGAAACGAAAATGCCCATCAAAAATGTTTAATTCCATGGCCACTGAAAACAAAATAGCCTGTTAGATGTGGGCACCAAAATTGGGAACCTAAGTTTTCATAGTCAGTCTCTTTTCTAATTTTATATTAAACAAATCAAATTCAACACTTTGTGAATTAACTGAAGTATACAAAGAAGCTAAGGTTTTAAGTAGATGTTAGAATCTGTGTCTACTAGTTTTGTAGGGGTGTTATATATGATGGCTACTGGCTCTATGCAAAATCCATCCAAGAAATCAATTTTGATTTGATAATGATCATGTTCTCCTATACTGGATATTAATAGCATTTGTGTTTATTTTAAATCTATTTCCTTTTATAATTGGGTCAATCCCACTTCCCTAAACAGTTATAATGTTTAAACCAGTGCCCCCCGTTTAATTCTCATTAAATTTATATGCCTCTATGACAATAACCCTAGAAGTTAAATTATATGAATTTGCTGATATATAGATTGAACAGAACTCGAACATTTTACGCGTTACGAACGTTTGCTAGGAGGACATTCGTCACACTGAATTGATCGAGGGGTTCATCTAAACGTTAACAACCTTCCTATATTAGAATATGGGCTAGAGCTGTGAAGTCGTATCACTGAAAATTAGATCTTAAATCGTCACTTGCTGAAATCTGGGAAAGAAAACAAATCTGCACAAGAGTATGCTCGCAGTTGACAGCTAAAATGTACTGAGCACCTGAGGCCTTTTAATATAAACCAATGCCCCACCCATAGTCTGAAGTTAAAACATTTATCAGAACTGATTTTAATTCACCCAAACGATATAAACTAACCTTCCATTAAATAATGGTATTTAAGGCCGGTGACTAGAATGCTAAGCCCAGAAAATCCTTTGCTGCTGGATCCTACTTTTCGTGATGCTTCCTCGCTTTGTGAAAAACATGTTCATTTTTCTCTACCTCAGTTTAACTATTGGTAAACTTATATGGCATACCTAAGAATCAATGGTCATTTCTCAAATTTTTGATGATTATCTTATTTTTCTAAAGAGGTTTGGGATTCCTAAAAATATAATGTTAAAAACTGGGCTTTTAGGAGCACAATATTTACTCAAAGCATTTCCCAATGGATTGTTTACTAGTTGCAAAAGAAAAAAAAAAGCAAGAACTATACAGTGGAAAATCAGACAACACTGTGATTGGATCATCAAAATTAGCATCAGTGATGGGGAGAAGAAACTTGGTAAATTTAAGGTATGTGGAAATAATCCCGTAGAGAAGTCAGAATCGGTCCCCACAGTTCAGATTCCAAGTCTGCCTGGGCCCCTGGGCTCAGGGACACACGCTGCCTCATTCCCATGGCATCAAGCTGACTCTCAGAGAGACCTGCTTTCTATCTTGCATCTAATTTGCTGTAGTCGTCCCAGGACCATAAAACAAGGCAGTAAAATCACTCCTGTAAGTCCTCTCTAGAAATATAGGAATGGAAAAGGTTTACTTGTCAAAGGATTTCTACTTGTCTCCATGTTAGTGCCCCCAGCCCGACAGACAACTCAAGCAACACCGTGTGTTCTGGAAATGGAAAAGTAGTGTTGATGAGAGGTTAAGTAATTAGGCAGGTAAAAAGGCTGCTACTGAGTTCTGGAACATTCCAAAATCAAAACAAAATGCTTTTGGTTTAGCTTTGAGTTTATTATCCTGTTTCTAGCATCTGGTATTACTCCTCTATTAAAACAGATACTAGGATGTTATTAATATTTTCACACTTAAGACCCTTGCTTTTCTGTAGTTAATGTTTATTCATTTCAACCGGTTCTGAAATATGTATTATAAACAGCTTTATGCTATTAAATATTTATACTATGAAGTTTTGAGGAACTCTCAAAAGCTTGTGTATAACTCATTAGTGGTAAAGAAAAACCAAAGGTATGAACAAAGTTCTCTATGCACAATGAATAATAATTTCCTTACAGTTCCAGAAAGCCTTAGTTCTATCATCGACAAAAGTAAATATGTTATGAAATAATGGCTAATTATGATTCTCTGTGCCACAGATGGTTTCTCACTGCCACTTGAGCCTACATCAAGTCTGTCCCCCGTGGCAACAAGAAAAAAAGGAGGGGGGAGGATGCAGTGAGGGAATTCTGAGATTAATCATGGAAAATAAATTACTATCTCTGTAGCAATAACAACACGGAGGTATTGTTTCTTTATGTAATGGACAAAAGGGGGGACAAATGGTAAAAAACGTAAAACTGAATTTCAAAGAAATGGAGGGATGTACAAGCAGAAGTGCAAAAGTATACAAAGAAATACAAGGAAGTAAGAGAGCTTTTCCAAGGATCAGCATTTTCCTTCATCGCAAGAAATAGTCCTTTAGAAATGTAAAGTCAATTTGTTTGCAAGAGCAGAAAAAATATCAGCATCAGAAATTTCAGATAAAGGACAAAGTGCATATGAATTCATGGTTTCTGACTTCATGGCAGCGGGCGGGGGGGGTGGGGAGCGGGGGTGGTTCTCAGTGCTATTCAGCAATCATTTTTCTTGGCCCAAGATCAGTGGTTTTCAACCCAGGCTACCCATTAGCATCAGCTGGGGAGTTTTAGAAAATATTCATGCACAGACCCCCCACCCCGCTTTAGATATTTTGATATAATTGGTTTGAGTGTAGCACAGAGACTGGAATTTTTTTAAAGGTCCCCAGGTGATTCTAATAGGTAGCTAAGTTTGAGAACCGCTGTCTGACTAGGAGTCAGCCAACTTTTTTTTGCTAAAGGGTAAGATAGTAAATAATTTTGACTTTGTGGGCCCTAAGGGCTCTGTTGCAACTACTCAACTCTGCTGTTGTAGGCACAAAAGCAGCCAGAGACCGTAAGTAAATGAATGGGTGTGTGTAAACTTTACTTACAACAACAGGTTATAGGATGGATTGGGTCCATGTGCTGTGGTTTACACAGCCCTGGTCATTAGACTGTTTCCACGCCCCTTTCCCAAAACAGCTGTTCCAATCTTCACTCGTGCCACCCCTAGGCCTCTGATTTTCAGCAGGTGACCTCTCATGCTACTTCACTGGGAATATGCAGGTCACTGGGCTGGAAACCCCCCAACTTTATTCTCCATCATCTGCAGGCTTCGTACACCTATGTCCACATCTGTCCTCATCGCTTTGGCTCCTATTGTAGAATCAGCCTCCCTCTTATCCAGGTGAATCTAATCCTTTCACTTACACTCAATTCCATCAGTCTCCTCAACTCCTTCAGGACCCCACTCCCTACAGGATCCATTTCCTATGTCTTTAATTCCTTCCTCTCTATTGGCCCTTTCCGTTCACCTAACAAGTAGATTCAAGTGTCTTAACGAAAGAAGCCCGAAAGCTTTCCTCCCTCAATCCTGCGTCCTCCTCTAAATACTCATGTTTCTCTGTTAGAAATGCTATACCTAAACTGCCTCTACTTCTCCCTTCCCATTCACTCCTCAAGTCATCCACTACAGTCTGGTTTCTGTCTCCGTTACTCCACTGAAAGTGCTCTTGTCAAGACCACTGAAGACCTGCCTATGATATATTCCTAGTTCTTGTTTTACTTATTTTCTCTGAAGCATTTGACATTGCTGACTCTTCTGAAAACTCTCTCCCCTCTTAGCTTTTGTAATACCATGATATCTGCCACAATTAGTTCTTTTCTGCTGCTGGCCACTTACATGATGGTATTCCCTACTATTATTTGACAAACTCTCTTTTCTTCTTGTGCTACATATTCTCTCAACTATTCTCATGGCATCAGCCACCACCTACATGCAATAACTCCTACATTTTATCTCTAGCTCACATCTTTCTCCAACTCCATGTTCATATTTTCAAGTATCTATAGCAAGCTCCCCTCGGGTGTCTTCTTTCCCAGGTCTGCTTTTTCCTTTATTCTCCATCTTGGTTAATAGCTTCACCATCAAACCAACTGCCAAAACTAAGATTCTCCCTCTCCCCCAGGGCCCCTCGTAACGCGCCATTATGGAAATTTTAAAAAGTGTCTCTACCTGAAGCTACTTCACGTCCATCTGTGCAGTGAATGGCAAGCATACATGTTTGACCACCCACGGGGGTCCTGCTTTCCCTCCAAATCCAGTTGGCCACCAAATCCTGATGATTCTACCTCTAAAACAGCTCACGAATATGTGTCCTTTAAGCCAGTGCTTTAAGGCAGACCTTAGTCATTCCTCACCAAGATTATTGTCAATAACTTCCTAATAGATTTTTTTTTTTACTTGCCAGCATCAGTAGCCCCCACTTCCTTATTTTTGCTTCCTCCTTAGGTCATTGTCCAAACCCAACAATGTTTCAGCGGTAGAAGGGCCATGGTTTCATGTAAGGGAAGAGTGATCCTCTCTCTTTTGATAAGGCATAATATTTCCTGTAGCTTTTTGGTCGCAACAACACAAGATGTCAAAGTCACAAAGACAGATTCTATCCTAATAGAGTCTGGGCACCATACTTTAAATGATAATGAAATGGGTGATCAACATGGTGAAGGGACTCCAAACCATGACCTAGGAGGAGTAATAAGAAGTGGAAAATGTATCCTGGAGAAGATTCAGATTCCTTCCTGGAGCACGCTAACTGGATATTTTTCCCTATATGAACTCCAGGGTTATCAATCAGACATCTTTTCTCCTTAATGAAAAGTTTCTTTTCCTTAACAGGAAATTCTTACTTAAGGTTCCTTTTCCTTAATGGGAAATGCGTACAAAGTGTCCCACATTTTGCTATCAGCTTGCCCATCATGGAAAGGAAACCCATCAATCTATAATGCTGATTCCTCCTGGGAAGTCTTCCTAAGAAATGAGCTCATGTCGGCATTTACCTGTTTGCTAAAAGACTGGTCAATTTGAATGGTAGGCTATGAATTTTTGACATCAGTTCCTTAAATGTAATACCAAATGCCTTAATTTTCTTGAGTGGGGGCACCTGACATATTACCTAACTTACAAGACTTTTTCCTTCCTCTAACTTAAATGTTATTTCCAAAATTAAAATTATTATTGCAAGATTTAAAAAAATTCAACCTTCCGGATTCTTGACCAGTAATTATTTCCTAATAATTAGTTTCTATGCCATCTAGTATTTACCTTCCCAAACGTACGCTTTGTATATTCCATTTCTTTCCCATGCCTGCACAGTAGTTTCAGAAAACAAGCATTTATTTCATTAGACACCTACCTTTTGTATCTGGCCCTGTTGAGGTAGTCTGTGGATCTAAATGAGGTTAATTAAAATCCTGCATTATTACATTCTCTAACCTTAACACAAATCTGAAAAACAAATCCCCTTTTCTACCCTTTATAATAATGGCAATGTATTAATAAGTGACAGATACCACGAATATAGCGATAAATCCAAATTTTTCATTTGTAAAAATAATAAAGCCCCCACATTTATTCAGCAAGACCGTTGCCATAGCCTGATAAGAAGTGGAGAGAGAGTGACCAGGGTTGGAGGATTATGCTGGTGATTAATCTTCTATGGTAACATGAAACAGACTAGCCGGTTTGCCAAATGAATGGGCCCTTTGTGGTCTTAGTCTTCTCTCACCTCTTTCCCACAGCCTGGCCTCTGAAAACCGGGGCTACGACATGCTTTCCACCACGTCTGCCAACAGTCTTTCTACACACCTGGCTTTGCAATAAATTCAGGGAACAGGCGAGAGCACAAGTATTTACAGGTTCACCACTCTGGTAATTTGAGGAATAGATTTCTCCAGCTATGGTAACAGCCTCCTTGAAGGCTGTCTGGTGGGAAGTTTGACAAGCAGTTCTCTCCACTTTAAACATCCTAGCCTCTTCTGAAAATATGTGAAATTTGAAGTGAAGATTACGGAGTATTTATAGATTAAGTGGTCTCCTGTAAGAATGAAATCCTCACCCTGATAACTGTACCGCTTCTGCCTGTATTTAAATGTTAAACATTTTTCAAAAGCTTAATTTGGCCTCATGTTCCTAACTGAATTGTTGTCCACACTGTTTACGTATTTCTTGGGAAAAGCAGGAATTTGCACATATGGAGAGGTTGAAATGTGCCTGATGGAACAAGGGTAGAGACAGCAAATGTGACCTAATTGAACTGAAGATAACAAATAGACACACTTCCAGAACGGTCTTTCATGTCCTAGAGTTAATTTGAGGAAGAGGTCTCCTTAATTTCTTTAGGAGGAAACATGGATAAATGTATGTTGAGCTGAGTTATAGAAATGGCTTTGCTTCCCACAGCTGCCAAGCAGGACAGAGCATTATATGATATGCTACATAAAATAAGAACCCAAGTGTCATCATGTGCAAAAAAGTTTAGTGGATCTTTGATTTTATACCAAAAACGTTAGCTTCAAATGATTAATTAGCGATAGATATAACTTTCCCTGGAAGTTAATTTGTCCTTTCGAATGAGTTATTTCCATCAAGAACATTCTTCCTCATCACAGAAATCTGCAATGGTAACACATATGCAACATATTTGATTTCACATCCGATAAAACCTAGAGTAGTCAAAGCACGAGCGCCATGAAAGGCTTACCGAGGTGTACAGGTATCCCTCGCTGTTCATTGCCAAATACAGCTTGGTTTGAACTCCTTGGATAGCCACCACTCGAAGACCCACAGGGATGAGGTTAAACAGAGCTGAAATCAAAAAGAATGTGAAAGCAATGTTATCATTCTGAATTCCATAGCTTTTTAATGTTCCCAGCAGGTGTGGCCCTCCAAAAGTGATGTGTGCTTGGGAAAACCGTGTCTATATATTTACACATAGACAGATAGGGCCTCGTCTCCCTTTTAGTGTATGTACTTGGTGTCTGGCTGCAGTCACATAAGTGGGGCTATGCCATGGCCACATATTGTCAGGCACCCTGGGGAAATGGAAGACAAGCCCACGGTTTGTATAGTGTCAGAAGTAGGGAATCCTGATGCTTTTGGAGAGCTGCAGTCTCAGGAATCGGTCTATATATTAAATAGCTTTATCCTCAACGAACTATTTTAAACTGCTCCCCTAGATGACTGCTAAAATTCACAGACATGGTTATGATCTACCAGTTGGGGAGAGATTCCTAGAATCTTAGAAAAGATACTAGTCTAACTCCCTCATCTAAATTATCTGTATTATTTCCAATGCAACAACCCAAAAATAAATCCAGGCCTTGGGGAAAAAAAAAAAAAAGTCATTTTGTAGTCTTATGTTCCCAGAGTAGTATTTCAGTATTTCTTAAAGAACCAACATTTTCCAAGATAGCGTTGGGGGTGGGGGCAGTGCCTAGCTTTTAGCGTCTAGTAGCAAAGGTGATAGGAATACAAATGAAGAACTTAAGAGGTTTGTTTGTTTATTTAGCAAAATAGTTGTAAGTAGGCAGCCAGCTGGTACCAAAGAGGCCTTCATTTCTCCATTTGAAGGTTTGATTGCGTGAAACTTACACCCAGCCTCTCCTCACAATCACACACCACTCACTGGAGAAAACCAGTGGGCGTCCTCCCCCTACCAGCTGTCTACTCCCTCCTACACTGTGAATAAAAATAAAACAGTACATTTTTAAAACGTAGTGCTTGTCACACACATCTTTTGAAGCTAGCCTGTGCACCTTTCAAGAGTCATAGACCAATGTTGATGATTTTTGCCTTGGTGTGTAAGTTTACTGACGACGATATACCGGTCTGCTATCATTTCTGTGAACAGGAATATGAAAAGAGTCACCATATGGGTAAGAATAGCTTTTCTGAGATCTCTTACCTTGATGCATATATATATACTGCTGCAGTAGGTGGGGTAATATGGATGAGAAATATTAATGAAGAGCTAAATATGCCTTGGGGAGCCTACAATGTATATTTCCCTTATAATCAGCGTGTTACCAGAGAGGAGCTAGGACATATTGTACAGTTCAAAATACAAGCGTTCCTACCACATGCCACCGATGGCACCTCATTCAATGCTCATCATATTAAAAGCTGTGCCCTTCTGTTATGTGAGGTAAAGGAAAGTAATTGCACAGATTGCAAGCCAGGATCTCATGCTATATTTGACAAGGCAATGCATAGGAAAGGAGTCTGTCTCTTTGCTTATGTCATGTATGTATCTCTTTCTGTTGATGATGCCTTGCTCACAGAGGTGCTCAACACACATTTGCAGATTGACAGAAATCTGTATGGTGAAAACATGATACGATCCTATTTTTGGAATGCGATAGATCACAATCCCATTATATAAAAGTTCTTGTTTAAAAAAATCTGAGAGCTAAAAAATCAAACAAAAACTTCCATATGGGTTTGGCAT
Organism: Mirounga leonina; assembly: GCF_011800145.1. NCBI lineage: Eukaryota > Metazoa > Chordata > Mammalia > Carnivora > Phocidae > Mirounga > Mirounga leonina. Next base: position 27,455,331 of record NW_023270175.1, read on the forward strand.
AAAAGCCATACCACTGTGTACCACCAGACAACTAGAATACCAGCTTGTATCTGAATCCTAGTTCGGTCATAGTCATAGAGGACAGGCAATAATATATGAAATTCAGAACTGTTTCTAGAACCTCGTTTTTCACAACATTCAGAACCTCCTTAGTTCTCTTAATGCAGCTGATAACAAGCAAAAAAAAAAAAAAAAGGTAAGAAAGAGAGAGAAAAAAGATCTGTTTTTCACCACGAGCCTCAACCACTCTGGTGTGGGTTTTAATGAGCAATAAAATGCTTGAATTCCAAACATGAGATAGCAGGAGGTGGAAGAGAAGCAAAATCCATCAGTAATCCATGCCCGGGATTATCTATTCCTGATTAATGGTATTAACTATACAGGAGAGCATGAATTTTTCACTATGTACCATAAATTTCTGTGACACGCCATTCAAAAACAAAAATCAGCACTCTAAAACAAAACAAAACAAAACTGAAGAAAGCAGGAAAAATAGCGGCTGGTCATCCTAGTTCAGTCTTGTCTTTTCTTTAGACATTCAAGATAGATCATAAACTAGGTTGGTTGAAAGTCTAAAGGGTCAGCCTTTCCAGATAAAAATGCAAAGAAATTTTATCAGGGGTAAGCTTGGGCAGAATCATTATTTTCCTATGTGCTTGTGTTTCTCTAAATCTGGAGTACTCCTCCTGGACGTTATTTTAATTAGGATGAAAATATTCTAAATATGAGAAGAAAACAATTGATTTCACTTGTGTATCTAAAACACATTCATTAAATACCAAAAATCTCTTCTTTTATTTCCGTCAAAGTTTCGAATAAGCTTTTAATAAATAAAAGGACTTCTGTTTCTTGTTCTGTTGTGTCTATATAAAACCAATTAAACTCCTTCTACCTTGAAGGGACCATTTTCTCAGAGACATGCACAAGTTGGCACTTAATGTTTACTGGATATGACACTGAGGTCATCCTTCTTCATTAGTTGGGCTAAGGTCAATTTCTCAAAGGGACCAATTAATAGAAGTATATCTTACTGCAGACTGGGGAGACCGGACACACTGAACTAGTAACACTGCTGGAGATTTGAAGGGAAAGTTGCCTATTCTTTTAACATAGCCCTCATTGCACCCAAGATAATAATAAAACTGCTGCCACGAAATGTCTATCATCTTTTCCTTTTCAGGGGGAAATACATAATTTACAATGGCTGATTTGCTCATGATGAGATTTTATTGAATGGACATCTACCATTGTAATAAATCTATCAAAGGTCAGCTTAAATGCATAATATCAAATATATGTTTTTAGGAACAGATCTACCTGGGTAAATGTGAACGAATTTGTTTTATCATGATTGTGCTTACCACATCAGAATTAAAATATTGTCAAATCAATTTGAACTAAATGAAAAAAAATGATGAGAGGTACTAAAAATTAATAAAAACAAGAAAAATACACAGTATCAGGAATACGTGTTAAGGAAATACTATATAAATGAAAGACCTACAGTTGAAGAAAAAACAACTTGTATTCTTGTTCTACTCATTTAAAAGAATGAATGAATGCCAAGAAAATTGCTTGGCTTTAGAGGAAAAAAAGAATAAATTTACATGGCTAGACTTCCATTGTAATGATCATTTTCTTTTTTTTAAAGTATTTTAATTTCTTTTTAAGATTTTATTTATTTGACAGAGAGAGACAGCGAGAGGGAACACAAGCAGGGGCAGAGGGGGAGGGAGAAGCAGGCTTCCCTCGGAGCAGGGAGCCCGATGCGGGGCTCGATCGCAGGACCCTGGGATCATGACCTGAGTCGAAGGCAGACGCTTAACAACTGAGCCACCCAGGTGCCCCGATGATCATTTTAATAATCATTTTAGTCATGAAACATTGTTTCATGCCGACTTATGTCCTACAATACCCTCAGTTGGGAAGATTAGCTAGTCCCCTGGCCTCTGGTCACATTTGGCATCTGGGGTAAAGTCAAGCCCCACAGACTTGCTATTTCTTTTGAGGTACTTTTCATTCAAATGCTTCATGTTGTGGTAATACTTACCACCGTTGACTTACCTCTTATTATTTCATCCTGCCTAAACACAGATTCTGGTTATCAGGCTGCGCTCTTTCAAGGTCTTACAATATCATTAGTACACAGAAATGCCATTCATATCAGTCAGAGGTATAAGACAACCAAAGGCAGAAGCTATGAATATGTAGGAACTGAAGAGTAAAACCTACTACATGATTTAAAGCTCCCCTGTAGGAAACAAGAGTCTTGATTTACATACGTGTATTTGTGTGCTGTGCCTGTGTGTGTGTGTGTGTGTGTGTGTACCTTAAAATGACTGCATACCCTGTGATCTTGATACATTTGGCATATTGCTGTTTACAAAACAGAACCAATGCACTAACTTTTAAAAAGTTTTTCCTTTTCAGGAAACACATGTGAACACTAGACCCAAAATAATTTTTTCTCTGATTTCAATGTAGAGAAGATGTTAAAAATAGGGGAAAGTTGACTGGGTGGGGCTCGTGAGCAGCTAATCATAAACTTCCTTTCAATAATGCCCAATGGATCCATTTTGCTGAGGCACTTCGAAAAACAGACCAGCTCACAACCCCCCCAGTTGCTTCCCTAGACACTGATTTGTACATATAATTTATCAGAGTGTTTTATTGCTGATCATTATGTACTAATGTCTGTTATACGATTACAGTAAAACCCTCTAGTTACACTTGACTAATTTTCTTTCAAATAGAAGAGTATGCACAAAACAACACCTAGGGTATTCACTGTAGAACTTTAATATCACAACAGTAACACAGCATTTTGCAAAACAGTGAAGAATCATTCAGTATGGATGTTTTTCATCCTAGGTACCACCAGGGCTTTCTTCAAGGGTAATTAAAGGTGACTTCCTCTTGAGGTCATAGCTTGGCCATCAGCCCAGGAAGCATTATTAAAAGGTGAGAAACTGTTGACACTTAACACTGGGACCCCTGTCTATGGCTTCGCTGTCTACAGCTGACCATCTCTAAAAAGGCTGCTAGCCTTCTGATCGGCTTTCCTTGGCTGTTTTCTTAGCAGACGAAGGGGATGTTTCTGGGAAATTATCGAAGTCCGAGGAAGATGCAACATAAATTAGGGAAAATAGAGAATGAATTGTGAGAACTAGGTGTTTCAGCCTCATGGAACAGTGAATGGGTCTGCAGAAATCTGCCAATGGCAAGAAAACACCAATTATTAGGGAAGAGAGGGCTTCACTATTTGTGAGTTTGTTTCTATGACTTCAGATAAATAAAAGCATACGTGATAAAAAGGTTATGTAACATCTTATAATCCCATAACTTCAATAATTAGAAATAAAATTGACTTTATTTTTGATGCGTTTCCTTTTTTAGGTTCACCATTATGGTCCCAACTTGGTCTTTACTTAAACCATGGTAAATAAATAAATAAATAAATAAAGCACTAAAAGAAATCCCTTCACCCACCTGTGGAGGTATCTCAATTGTTAAAATCTCAATTAGTCTCAGAGTTATCAGTGTGTGTGGAGCGGGGGGAGCAGAAGTGAAAGCTTGTAATGATGAATTCTCATGACACGAAACCACTCCTCTCTCTTGGGATGAGACCGGTTCTTAAGAGTAGAGATAACGTGCTATTTCAGGATCAGTGTGTGGGTGAGTAAATTTTCTGTGGGAAAAAAGTAATAAAATCCAAAGGACAGCCATAAATCTATCCAGATTACCATGGAGATGACATTTGGATGGTTCTTCAGATGGTGTCAACATTATTTGCTATAGTTCACTACTTTACATATTTTCACGTTCAACTTCCTCGAGGTTAACCTGCATCAACAGGATGGAAGTGTTGACTGTATTTTTTGCGTTCGGGTCAGAATTTCGCAAGGGTTGTTAATTTAAAAAAAAATAATAATAACAAAGAAAACACACAATGTCAACAACATGCTGGGAGATACTATTTATTCTGCAGTCACTTACTGTAAGTGCTGTCCTCGTCTTTTGTGCCATCAATGGTTCCATCTGCCTGTAGCTGTAAGTGGTAACCTTGTCGGCTGTATAGTTTGGTAACTATGCCCTTAAGCTGAGGCTCTGCAAAGAGAATGAGGACTTGGATCAGTCGGTAAGTTGAGCGTACATAGTTGAAAAGACTCAGAATTCCAAATTCTAATTTCATTTACAAACTTTAGTGTAAAAGGTCACACTACAACTTTAAAGAGTCCTCTGAAAGGAAACAGGCAAACAAACTCCCAAGTTTCAGAGGACATCTCCAAACTGAAGAAACCTTTGATTTCTACCTCGTAACACTGGGAAAGCCCTAAAGCTTCTGACGGCAGCTAGTTTCTGATAGCGGGTCCCCTGGCTTACAGAGTGGTACTCTATTTCATTGAGCATTCGGAACAGGTTGGCAAATGGCATATTCTGCCTTTTAACGATGTGCCACTTCTCATGTGGAAGGAAACGGAGAAATACGAAGATAATTTAGAGTGGTTTGCCAACCAGGGACCAAAAACACACTAACAAAGACTTCTCTCAGAATTATCACTCTTTGAATAAATAGTCCCCTCTACTCTGAGAGTGTTGAAAATGCATAAATAGTCTGGAACCCCGTCAAAGGACTTATATTTGGAAAACTGAGCTGTGATACAAAAAAAAAGGGGGGGGGAAGAGGAGAAAAAAAACCCCAACCATTACCATACCCTATCGTGTTAATTATCCTCAGGGAAAAAGGGGTGCAAAAAGAGCGGGGTTTTCGTTGGTGAGGAGGAAAAGAAAATTAGTTTATACTTATTTTCAAATTTAGTATCAGAAATATGATTATCTAAAACATGGGTTCTCAATTACAATGATTTTCAATTATGAATCACCACAGATTTAATAAAGTACCTAATTTACCCATAACAGCCATGTTATCCAAAATTTGCTTTTACTGACTACAGACACCTGCACCGAATTCATATGTATGCGATTATTCAGGCCACATAATCATGCTTTGCAACCGCTTCAGCCTTTTTAAAACAAGCCCAATGCACAGCAAATGCCTTGAAAACTTCGAGCAAGCAGGAAATGGATGTCTGCGTTTCCATTCCATAGTGTGTGGAACACATACACAGAGAAAGAACAAATTGATGAATAAGTCTGAAATTCTGTACCATTTATCTAGTTAAAAGTAAGAAAAGAGCGTAAAGGATTCATCTGGTGAAGAACGGCCAAATAGGCTGCATGTTCGCCTGAAGCTCTACCTTGACGCAACTGACACCTAGAGCTGTGTGAAATTTCCCCTGGCACCGGAATATCGCGCTACTCTTCTCACGGAATAGGTTCCAAAGGACCTACAATCTGGCCATGAGTTTAAATTCTCTCTCCAATCCAGCATTTTAGTAGCAAGTAACCAGTTTCACCAGTCTAACCAGATTACTAAGCTCTTGGCTACAAGGTTCTAGGAATCCACTCCCCCCCCCCCGCAGCAAATATTTCAAGGGTGCACCACAAGTCAAGTCTGTCCCGATAAGCTTAAAAGTGATCAAAGAAACAGAATGCCTAGAGAGCCGAAGCCCAAGGCCCTTGGGGGTGGAAACTGGATCAGGGGAAGGGTGAGAGTTGCAGGGGTAAAGGCAAAGGAGGGTTTCCCGGGTTCGTTGGGGCGGGCAGCGGTGTCTGCCCAGCTCGGCGCCTGCAATTTCCACGCCACACACACACACACACACGGCGGCCACGTCTGGGTCACGCGTGCCAGAGCCCCCGGGCGTGCACACATGTGGCACGTCTGAAGCTGAGGGCGCCCCCCTCCCGGGCCGGGTCTGGCCCCCCGGCTCTGCGCCTGTCCCACGGCAGTTGCAATGCAGCAAGGCAGTTACCGTTACGAACGCGGCGAGAAAGCAATCGCTTCCCACGCACGCACCCCGGCTAGGTGGCCACATCCGCACCAGATGGGCCCCCGACAAACTCACCTACGCTTACACACACGCCCTCCAGCCCCCTCCACACTCGTAAAGTATGGGGGGGGACCCCAAAGCCGGCCAAGCGCCCCTTCCAACCTGGTCTCCTTCTGCGCCTCTTCTTGGAGCCGAAGAGTTTGACCCGGGAAAAGACGTTTAACTTGTTTTTGTCGCAGCTGGTCTTGCCTTTGCTGGGGCTGCTGACACACTTGCAGGCGTTGGATTTCTCGCGCTCGCGGGCTTGTCTCTTCTGACGGATCAGCGAGCTGGCGATAGCCGCCGCCATGGCCACGACGCCCACCACCACCACTTCTTTGGCGGCCCCTCTCCGGCTTCGCCTTCGCCTCCGCCTCCCGCTCCTCCGCGGCGCGTCCGCTCGGTCTCGCGCCGCGGCCGCCCTCGCCTCCCTAGCCGGCGCTCGCCCGGGCTTCTCCGCGCTCGGCCGTCAGCCGAGGAGGGGGCTCAGCATGCCGTCCGGGCTCCTCGGGCGGTGGTCCGGCTCCCGCGCGGGCTGCGGGCTGCCTGGGTCCGAGCCGACGCCACAGCCCCGGGCCGGGATCGCGGCGAGACTGGCGGCGGAGGCAGCGCGGCGCGGCTGCGTGCGCTCGGCCCCTGCGCCCCGAGGACACTGTGCGAGTCCAAGCGGCTCGGGTCGGAGTTTCGCGGCACCCCCCGCCCTGTGCCGCGCGGAGGGGGCCGGAGCAGGGAGGCGGGCGGAGGGAGCGGCGCGGGCGGGAGAGAGGCCGCGAGCGCGGGCGGCGGGAGGGGGGGGGGGGGGGGGAGGGGGGGGGGGGGGGGGGGGAGCGCGCCCTCGCCCTGGCCCCTCCGAGCCTCCGACTAGTCCTTGCAACTTCGGGGCCTGATGATCAGGAAAAGTTGGCCCGTGCCAGCTGGCCGACGGGGATCAAACAGGTAACGGCCTCGCATCTTGGCGGCGGCGGCGGCGGCGGCGGCGGCGGCGGCGGCGGCGGCGGCGGCGGCTGCTCTGGGCGCGGCACAGTCTCTGCATAGGAATCCAGTCGCCGCAGGCACCCTCCGGAAGAGCGCCGCGGCCTCCCCGAGGCCCCCCTCCCCCGGCGGCCCCTCCCTCCCGGAGCCCAGCCCGCTGGCTCCCGGCCGCCCCGCCCCCCGGAGGCCCCGGCGGGCCGCGCCGGCTCACACCTGTAGGGGCTCCGGCGCTGCCCCACCGCCCGGAGCTTCCTGCCCTCCTCTTGCAGAACGGAGCTCCGGGAGGAGGCAGGGATGGAGGGGCCCCGGGAGGAGGCAGTTGGGCCGGAGGAGCCGGGGGGTGCCTGGAGGGGGGGCGGGGGGGGGCTGTTTGTTAGTGTTGGACTCCTAGCGGGCCGCACTGCCCGGGGCTGGCGCCCCTGGGAAGTTCGCCAGGCCCCTGCCCCAGTCGGCGACTCACACCAGCCCCCCCCCCCCAACCCCCCCCCCCCCGCCAGGCATTTCGCATGGCGACACTTGTAGCCCTTCGGGAAAGAGGCCACGGCTCGCAGACGGGCTCAGCCCTCGCCGTGGCGGCGGCAGGGGCACTGCAGAGCTGCGCCCGCACACCACGCTGCCCCCCAGTGGTTTTTGCTGACTTTCCATTACAGGCCAATATGTGCGGTCCGAACCCCGCTTTTCCTCTTGCCCCAAATCCTTGGTTTGGGTTTGGGATCCAAGCGGAGAGCTTGCTTGGGTGGTGTACAGAAAGCAGTATTTGGGAAATGCAGCGCCGAGCCGCGTTACTGAAGCCCTGGCCCATCTCCAAGCTCCTAACTTCTTTCTTTCGTTCTTTTTCCTGCTCCTCCAGATCTAGCAGCCTCTCTCCCTCCAATTCAGGAATCAAGTCTGGCTTTTTGCTCGACTCTCTCTATTCACAGGTTCTGCCCTTTCCCTGTTCTATATTTTAATCTGGAGAAGAAAGAGGAGTTTCAAGGTCAAGAATGCAACAAAGAGAAGGATCCATCCACATCCCCATCTTCAAACGGACACTCCTCTTTTACTATTTTACTTGATTTCTGACGCCAGAAAGGAAGCTGCCAAGAGTGGGGCTGCTGTCTTACTGGACCTCTTACACCTTACTGGACCTCTCCCTCCCCCCTTTCCAGATCTTTTCCGAATTGCTATTGATGCAAACAAAACCAAATGCCGAGACCCCAGTCCTTCTTTTCTTGCCTGAGCTCCCAACTGGGAAACTGTGTCAGGCTTCTTGGCCCATCAGAGCTGTATCACCTGACCCTGCTGTAGATTTCCCTGCTCCACAGGGGAGGTTACTGCCACCTCCCTTCCACTTGTCCCCAGTCTTGAAATGTCTGTGGCCCTAGCAGAAGTGCTGAGACGGGTCTGCAAAGACAGGCTGGGGTGAAGGTTACAGGGACCGAGGTGGAGGGTTACAGGAGAGTCGTGCCTAATGGTCTGAAATTCCCTGCAGGTTAGTCGACTCCTCTGTTTTGGGCTTTCCCAAAAGCTCACGGAGGCCCGGGTGGAAGAGAGTTTCAGCACCTCAAGTCAATTCAAGTAACTACTTCTTTGGACATTAATTCATGAGGGAAAAACCCTGGTTGGCTCCCCCTGGACCTCGAACGCCTTGAAAATCGGGACTGCGTCTTGGTCACCACTCTATTCCCATCTCCTGGCACAGTTCCTGTTACATAGTTTGTGCTCCAGCAACAGTTTGTTGAAAATAATTGACGAGCCACTGGTTTACATTGCTTCTTAAGGGGAGGAGGATGTTTCCTGGCTCAGAATGTAAGGGGTTCAAATTCTAGTTACCATGAAGGGAAATAATCTCACCAAAAGAGGCCTCAGAAGAAGATCTGAGCAGAGCCAAATATTTGGGGTGTGGAATGGACCTTAAGAGGTTCCTACTCCCTCTCAGGGTGCTTTTACCTTCCACTGAGCACCTGGGCCTCTAACTCTCTGTGACCTGTCTGCCTATAGACCACAAGAATTCTCCTGTCTCCTCCCTTAATAGAACCCACAGAGGCCTGTGACTAGAGGGGGAATCATTCAGGGGAAAGGGGAAGGAAAGCCATTTTGACTTCGGGTCCAAAACATACTATGCAATTGGCTTAACCATTAATTACGCGGATATTTCTCCTCCTTTCCTGATTCCCATATGTATTTCACAGGTGCTTCTCAACTCCCGAGAAGAGTGAATTTAAGTCTCAAATTCTCAAAGGAGAGCTGGGCCCACACCCAGGAAGGCAGAAGGAAAGAAAGCACCAGAGCCCACCCTAGAGAAGCATATTTTGCCTTTCCTTTCTGTCTGACTGCCACCCCACCAGTAGTATGGAATCTGAGTGGGAGAGTGAAGAACTTTCCTTTGACACTTATTTCCACAGTGCCTTTTTCTCCTGTCTTGCTTTGTTCCTACCAGTTTACACTGTACCCTGCTTAACCCCAGGGCTCCCAATTGCTCTGCGCTGGGTGGGTCCACTCACCTTTACTCCTCCCGGACCTCCTCTTCCCATTGCACTGTCCACCAAGCTCTCTCCTTGATCATGTTCAGGAGGAAAGCACCCTTGGCTCCTTTCTCGGGCTCCACTCACACAGAGTTCTAGCCTGGGTGGCAGGAGGCTCATTCTAATCCTGTCTCTGCCGCTAGTCAGCCGTGTGACCTTGGTTGGCGCTACGGTTTTCCCATCCTTAAAGTCCTCCTTTAGACGATCTTAATGGCTTTCAAATTGTATTCTGCAGAGCCCTAAGAGTAGTTGGAGGGGATGTAAGTTCCTTCACCCATGTTTCAACGATAGCACCTCTGCATTCATCTATTTTATATACCGGGGCTCACTGTATGATTTTTTTTTTTTTTAAAGATCTAGTCATTTATTAGAGAGAGAGAGAGCGCGCACACAGGCTGGGGGAGGGGCAGAGGGAGAGGAAGAGAATCTCAAGCAGACTCCCAGCTAATCGCGGAGCCCAAGGATTCGGGGCTCCATCTCAGGACCCTGAGATCGTGACCGGAGCCGAAATCAAGAGTTGGACGCCCAACCGACTGAGCCACCCAGGCACCCCTGTATGATTTCTTATGAAGAAAAATAACGAGAAAGATTCCACTCCTAAAACCAAAACGTTTGAAAATCTCTGGATGAGATGTTCCTTAAAGTCCTTCTGCCTCTGGAGCCTATGATTTTTTGGTATATGCCCCTGTCCCTGCTGCCTCTTATTCTTTCCCTCCTCATACTCCCCCCCCACGCCCCGCTTTCCCTTCTCACCCCACCAGAATATAAACTCTAAATTGGATTCCAAAGAAAAATACCACAAGTCTCTTTGGCTCCATTCCTCATGGGTTCACTTGAGAACCAGGTTTTAGCGTTCTTTTCAGGGAGAGTTATGTGAGTTATCAGAGCATAGAATGCTGATCGTTTTCTGCCAATCTCTTTTGGCAGGCCTCAGATGAGCTGTAAAGAAGCTGAGGGGATCTGCTCTCAAGAGGCATCTCCAGGAGAGAGACAGAAACCCAAACAGATGTGACTGTGATGAGTAAAAATGAGAGAATTCAGACAGCCTAATCAGGAGCAGTCGCAGTACCTCCTGAGCAGGAAGGAGTTGGCTGTCTGAAACTCTGAAAATGAGCGCTTTCAAACACCCATCCTTCGTGAAGATAAACATAATTGGAGCGACTTGCCAGTTCTCTCTCCATCTTCACTTCAGCCGTCCCTCAGAACCTCTCAATGACCAGTTACCAGGTCAAGGACTGATGATGAGCTCAAAGGGAGGAAAGGGAGACAGGTTCAAGTGCACCAAGGTCAAGCGACACTGGGATCTCACCATTAACCGAGTAGGGCAGCAGAGGAGGTATTTAAGAGACCGGGCAGCAAGTACCAACCCTTCGTGTCCATCTAATTATGTCCAAAAGCTCAGAGAAATGACTGGATAGAAATACAAATGAGGGGCGCCTGGGTGGCTCAGTCGTTAAGCGTCTGCCTTCGGCTCAGGTCATGATCCCAGGGTCCTGGGATCGAGTCCCACATCGGGCTCCCTGCTCCGTGGGAAGCCTGCTTCTCCCTCTCCCACTCCCCCTGCTTGTGTTCCTGTTCTTGTTGTGTCTCTCTCTGTCAAATAAATAAATAAAATCTTTAAAAAAAAAAAAAAAGAAATACAAATGAGGAGATTAGAGAAAAGCCATTAGCAAAGGCTCTTGCCACTTAACTACAAGCAGGAAGAAAAATGCAATTTAAAGAAATCCTGTCAATGTCCCACTGGAATTCCAGGGACAGAAAGAGTGACTAGTGGACCTGATACATTTATTAGCTGGCAAAGAGTCTCTCCTAGTCAGATCACTTGGGGGAATTATGCTTCAGAAACAAAGGTCTCCAGAACCAATTTTCTAGAAATGGATTGGCTCTCCTGATTTGCATTGCACTAGGATGGTGGCTTGGTCTTCACTGTGCCCTCTCTCTGGGATCGTTCTCTAACAACTTCAGTTATAGAGTTTCCTAAAGCCACCTCTGGTTTATATTTAAAAGCAAATAAACAAACAAATAAAGTCAATGGGGAACACACTGATTAATTCTGATCTTTAAGAAAAATCCTATAACCCATATAAAAATTTTATTGTTCAGTCATAATTTATGAACATTAAAACCATAGAGCATCCTGATGGTATTAATCATATCTATGAATTCAGCTCTTTGCCATTTAATTAGCCATAGCAGCTGCAACATCAAGAGTTCAAGGCCTCTGATTACCTACTTGGTCATTTAATCAAGAAAACCTGGAGAGAAGTATTGGATTGCTGGGGTGGAGGTTTCTCCCTTGATCATAAAAACAGAACACAAGGAAATGAGCTTAAGTTTCAGTATGTGGGGATTTAAGTTTTGTACAAGGAAAACCTTTTTTTCAGTACGGGCTGTTAAAAACCGTAATTGAGGGACGGCTGGGTGGCTCAGTGGGTTGAGTGTCTGGCTCTTGGTTTCTGCTTGGGTTGTGATCTCAGGGTTGTGGAATTGAGCCCGGAGTAGGGATCCATGCTCTGAGTGGAGTCTGCTTGTTCCTCTCCCTCGCTCTCTGCTTCCCCACCTCCAGCTCGAGTGTGCATGCTCTCTCTCTCTCAAATAAATAAATAGATACAATCTTTAAACATAATTGAATGCTGATTCTCCTATGGAAGTTTTATGAATACAACAGAAACGTTATCTATCTCAGCGGGTATGTGGGTTGATTCTTGTCAAGGCTCTCATTCTGTCATTCAGACCACACTACGATTAATACACGCGTGAACTGCAACCAAGAAGTGGTCACTGGAAAAGGGGCAGCAACACCATTATTGAGAAAGTTCAAGGTCCTCTCTGATGGGGGCATGAGATAGTGCCTTTGTCTTTGGAAGATCATACTGGGTGAGCTTGGATCGTGTGGGTCAAGGCAGTCACAATCATTTTGTAAAGTTTGTTGTCCAAGGGGTAGGAAATACTTTGCAGATAATGGTAAATTCATTCTTAGCCAAATGAGTTGCCTCAGTGGTCACAGAGCATCCAGAGCCAACAAAAGCCCCGGCTTCTCTGAATTCTATTTGGTTTTCTTCAATAATATTCAAAGATTTTGAAGGAACGGTTGCTATTTTACAAACTGACTGGTGGCTAACAAACATAAATGAAGTGTTTCTATGATGAAACATTTATGGCAGACTAAAAATGTGCAAGACTCAGAGGCAAAATATCTGTAACACTGGGTTCATTTCTTGCCCAGTGAACTAAATAATCTAAATGAAAAGTTAGGGGAAAAAATGGTATGAGGATTTGAGGCAAAAGCAGACAATCAGTAATTTTTCTGGATCTAAGCTGTTTCAGGAAATAGGATTTCTGGAGGAAGGTGACCTAAACTCAAGATCTGAAGAAGGGAATGCAGTGTTTGCAAATGATCTAATGTTCAGTATTACTTAGCATATGGGGGCGGGATTCGCAACCAGCATAAGGAACTCTGGATTGATTTCTTATTTGCCAGTGGCGCTCTTTCCACCAATTTCCTATCAAAATTTGCCATTTTTTAAAGGGGCAGAGAGATAATGGGAAACTACTTCAGTGCTCTTTCAGGATTAGCAGTCCTAACGTATTTCTTCTTTTCAGACGCCGACCAGGCTTTGGGCAGGGAACCCAGCTGAGCATGGAAGAAATGGTATCCTCTAGATTTGAAGGAGGGGACGAAGGACAGGTCTGTGATTCATCTGAGAACTCTGCAGATGTCCTAGGCGGTCTCAAACTCCTCACTTCGCTTTCATTTTTTTTTTTTTTTTGCCAAAACTGGGGTTTTGAATGGAGAGAACAGTCAATAAATGCTGTGGTTATGATTGGGCAAGCAACTTCAGTGCTGCTACACTATTTTCTTTAATCCTTCCAACAACCTGTAAGGTAGGTATTGCCATTTTACGGATGAGTAAAGTGAAGTCTAGCGAGACTGACTCTGGAATTTGGGTTCCTGAACAGTAGTGCCTGGATATGGCTATCTCTTGGCTTGGGTAACGGAAGAAGATGGAATATAGGATGACTTTCAATTCAGTTATGTGTTTTCCTTTTTTTTTTTTTAAACAAAAGTGAATTTTGAAACAAACAGTAGATATGATCTGTACACAGTTATTAGCCTAGTTGGTACACTTTGAACAATGACTTCTTAGAGTGACATTTTAAGAAAACATTGCTCCCTTTCTCACTAAAAGTAAATGACTATAAATCACTGCCTAATATCATTCTGGGTTTCTCATCCCAGGGAGCCCTTTAACACCAGGACCCGGTCCAAGTCAGGTAATCTGGGGTTTTGGAGTGCGAGGAGGCCCAAAGGACACTTTGGACTTTATCTGCATCACTCCTTAGCAGAGGCAGGAAGTTAAGCACTCCAACTCTCTCCGTTCTTTTCATACCCGGAAAACTGGCTTTCCACACCATAAGCTTTTTCGTGCCATCTGCTTTCAGCTACGGGAAGCCTGAGTTCAGCCAAATGAGAGAAAAATATTGCACACAGTGTATTCTCTTGCATGGTCTGAAGCCCAGCACTATGCTTTTGAACTCAAGGGTTTCTCCGGTATCCACTCGGACCGATTCGTTCTGGCTTGTCCCTTCTGACAAACAGCTATAAGTATAATCAACAGATTGAAATTGTTAAGTAACTTCTCCCCCCGCCACTGAAGACCTCGAGCAATTTGAGAACCTGATTTCATAACAGGGACCTTGATGCTCAATTAACAATCTCATTTTAGCAAAGAGATGTGAGGCAAGAGAAGTAAATGAGTTTGTTGGGGGCTACACTGTTCACTCATTCATTCAAAATTTACTGAGAACTCTTTGCCATGTACTGAGTTACACCCTAAAGGATGCAAAGGTACTTAGGAGCTATACTTTATTTATTGAGCACTACCTATATCCCCGGCACTAAGTACTTTATCCTGCTTTACTCACTTAATACAACAACCTTATGAACTTATCCCCATTCTACAGATGAAGATGAAGCAAAGAGAGGTTAGTGAGTTCATTCAGGTAGGAAGTCATAGAGCTAAGTGGACTCAAATCCATGCATTCTGACCTCATATTCCATGTTCTTGAAACTGCTCTACTGTCCTCCTCCTTGACTGCCCCTGGCTGCAAGTGGAGGAGAAAGAGAAGTAAGTAAAATAACTAAAACACAAATGTGATTAAGGACTGTAAGAGTGGTGCAGTCAAAAAAAAAAAAAAAAAAAAAGGCACAGCCAACTCTGTGGGTTGGGGGGCCAGGAATTGGGATCAGCTTCAGAAAGAACCACCACCACCACCAAACCCATCTCACTGAAGATGAATTTTGGAGGACAAGGAAGAACTAGAAAGTTGGGGAATAAAATTGAGTAAAGCCAGACTTCAAACTTGGCTTAAACTGACTCTTGATGCTAAATTCTTAGCGGGCCATATGACTTCCCTTCAGCTGAGAACCTAGAAAACCTTACATTTTTATGCCCCTCCACTTTAAATCACTCAGCAACAAGTGGATCTCCTATTGTAACCATTCTCCAGGAACCTACTTTTCTGGGAAATATTGATTACTGGTGTGGCCCTGAAGCATTTTGGGGGTTGGGAGAGATAAGATGTGCAATGTGGACATTCGGATGAACATGCATGAGTTGTTTATTTCATGCTTGTAAACCAGTTGTCTTCCCTTTCCCACTGATTGTGCTCAGTGCATATTGTCATTGGTGATGTTCAAGTGTACAGTAGTGTATCGATTTACAACTGCCATCAGCAGAGGGCTTAGTAGAAGTAATCCCTTTGGAAAGACGCCAATCAAAATGAAAATTCAATTGGCATGCACACCAGAGTAGGCAGGCAGTCTCCTCCTGCAATGACTGGGGTGAGCTTGGAGACCAGAGATTTGCATGCGGGTGGTTATTAAATAATTTTATTATGGTGATAACATTTGAAGCTAATAAATGAATTAAAGATGATAGGAAAAGGACTGTCCAAGCCAGATAATCCTAGTAATTCCAATTGGAGAGGGACAAGTAGGATTTGGTTGGTATTTGAATACATTGAAAACATGTTTGAAAATCTTTCTACTTACTACATTCCTTTTCCTGCCACTAAAATACCCACAGCTGCTTGCTCTGTCTGAATCTTAGTATCCTTTGGTCTGAAAAATATATACTTAACAGAATTGTTAAGGGAAATAACAGTGCCTTATTTCACTTTAAGAAGAACCAAACCAAAACAAATATCCAATTAAAAGATGGGCAGAGGACCTGAATAGACATTTTCCCCAAGAAGATGTACAGATGGCCAACAGACACATGAAAAGATGCTCAGCATCACTCGTCATCAGGGAAATGCAAATCCAAACCACAGTGAGATATCATCACCTCACTCCTGTCACAATGGCTAGTATCAAAAAGATAAGAAATAACAAGTGTTGGCAAGGATGTGGAGAAAAGGGAACCCCCGTGCACATCCTTGCCAAAAAAATTTAAAATAGAAATACCATACAATAAAAAGTAATTCCACTTCTGGGTATTTACCAAAGAAAACAAAAACACTGACTTGAAAAGATATATGTACCACTACGTTCATTGCAGCATCACATACAATAGCCAAGATATGGAAGCAACCCAAGTATCCATCAATGGATGAATGGGTAAAGAAGATATCACACACACACACACACACACACACACACACACACACACTGGATTATCACTCAGCCATAAAAAAGAATGAAATAGTGCCATTTGAGACAACATGGACGGACCTAGAGGGTATTATGCTGAGTGAAATAAGTCAGAGAAGACAAATATCATATGATTTCACTCATATGTGAAATCTAAAATACAAAATAAATGAACCAACAGAAACAGACTCATAAATACAGAGAACAAAGTGGTAGTTGCCAGAGGGGAGGGAGTTAGGGGGATGGGTGGATAGGCGAAGAGAATTAAGAGGTACAAGCTTCCAGTTATAAAATAAATAGGTCACAGGGATGAAAAGTACAGCCCAGGGAATAGAGTCAATAATATTGTAATAACTTTATGTGGTGACTGATGGTAATTACCCTTATCGTGGTAAGCATTTTATAATGTATATAATTGTTGAATCACTATGTCATATACCAGAAACTAATATAATATTTATGTCACCTACATTAAAAAACAATAACCAAACCAACACAGTGTGTGTGTGTGTGTGTGTGTGTGTGTGTGTTTCTGCACGCACACTCCAGGCAGGCCTCTGAAAGCCAGCACCTCAGCCCAGATGCCCACCATCCTTATGAGGCCCCACAGGAACCTGCTCTTCCAGCTAAGACTCTAGGATCCAGGCTGTCCTAATTCTTCATTAAAATTGTCCTTCCCTATATCACATCCCCGGGGCACTGCTTTCCAAGACAACAGCTAGTTGATCAGACACTCTCATCAGAGCTGGGTTAAGTACGAATATCTCCTCATGACCCTACCTCCTTCCCCCCAGTGGGCTCATTCTAATGGGGATTTTAGGGGGGCACTATTATACTACAAAAGAGTACCTCTAATGGTGACATTTTAAATGACAGAACAGGCTGCTGGAGTAGCTTCGAGGAGGGAAAAGCTTTGGAGAACACCTCAATTTAGAAGTTCCCTGCCATTTTATAGTATTGGTTCTATGACTGTGTGTGTATGTGAGTGTCATGCAGCATAAATTAATACGTCAGACATGCTCATTTAGCTCCTGTTCAATCTTTCCTTCTCTTCACAGCCAAGATTCTTGAAAGTCTTTACTAACAACCCCATTTCCTTATTTCCATTCACCATTCACTCTGATTTTATTATAAATTATATTATACATATGTGTGTATGTATATATATATATATTCCTAGTAATTCCTCTATATAGATTTCAATATCCCTTTTAGGGATGGACAATTTGTATTTGCTTGGTATTTAAATATACTTAAAACATTAAAAATATTCCTACTCAATTGTATTCCTCTTCAGTTGTGCTCCTTCTGTTGTTCATCTATTTTTTTCAGTTCTAGAAGTTTACCATCAACTCTTCATCCACTGCCTCTCCTTAAATCTCTCTCTATTCTTCTTCTGAAATTTCTGTTAGATACATGTGAGACCTCATTCTCTCCTCATGAGTCCTTACTTCTCTTCCCCAGTTCCTTCTCTTTATCTTTCTGTGTAGAATCTGGGTGCTTCACTGATCCCCACTCTGGGCTTAGTCTATTGTTTGATTTTGTTAGATTTCATTGATACACATACATATACCATATTATGTATTATACGATAATATATATGGCGTGTTAAAAATTATATACATTTACATACATACACACATGTGTATATATACACATATAATTTTTACAGTTGCTGTTTCATCTTTTCTAATATGCCTGCTATTCTTTTCATGACGTGCTGTTCATACCTTATGGATTCCATTCCTTCCTTTATCCTACTGAATGTTTGGAAGGTACTTAAGTTAAAGTCTCTTTTATTTTGCCTTATTATACAACTTTTCTGGGATGTAGATTATTGGGCTTATTGTCACTGCTGACCCTCCCTGCGGTGGTTTATTTCTCTTCTTGCTCTGTAAACTTGACGGTGGGCTCACCTTTAGCATGAGAGCTGTTTTCTGTAGAAGTCGAACATGAGCCCTGGATAGTAGAGTTATCTATCTCTATAGTTCCGTGTTCTTTCTCTGCCAGCACACTATGGATTACACTGGATGAAGGTTAGTTTTTAATTTTAATTTCCCAGCTTTTTAGTACAAATTAAAATGTGGGATTCCAATTCCTTGTCCTCTAGGCCCAGAATGAACACTCTGCTTATATTCTGCAAACCTAGGCTTTGAGTCTTGATTTATCACCAACTGGACAGGACATCCTGGCTCCTCACCTTATATAGGAAGCTTAGGGCTCTGTGTCAGGACTGTAACTTCACCTTAAGCCCCAGGGTGTACATCCATTTCTGATACTCTTGCTGGCCATTTAGTTCCAACTGTGACACTTTGCTTTGGCTTCAAATTGCTGCTTTGTCTCTATCACCAGGACATTTCCCTTTTTGTGCTTTTTGATTTCTTTGTGTGTATTGTCAGACTTAAGGTAATATTTTACCCACTATTTCTATGTTTTTATGGAAGGATAGGGGTTCCTGCCGTACCTTAGTTCAACATATTGACTAGCAGTCCCTATTCGACCTACTTCCACCATGACACTAAAATTGCTTTTACTAAGATGATCAATAACCTTATTGTCACAGTTGATGACGGCTGAAAGGTTAAGTCTCAATCATCTTTACCTCTTACTGGCCATTTGAGTTCCTTAGGATTCTGTCCTATGCCCTCTAATTTTCTCCCTTATTCTTCTCTTTCTAGGTACTTATTCTTCAGTCATCCATTCAACAAATGTTCTTTGAGCATTTGCTCTGTGCCAGGCTGAGCTGTAGGTATTCAGCAGCGAATAAGGAAGGCCTCTAGAAGGGGATGACATTTGTTGACTCTTGAAATATGATAATGGACCCAGCCTCATGAATGGTGCAGGAAATCCCTACCTTTTCTACTGTAACAACTCTAAAAATCTCCACTGCTTGTGATGGGGTTCAGACCATGCTACCCCCAAATGTGGCACTTTGGCATATTGAATATTTAAAGCTCAAGGAGTTTGAGAAAACAGCAGAAGCAGAAAGGTCACTCTGATCTTCCCTCCTCCCTTCTCCCCTGATACAGGCCATAAACCCCTCATGCGAAAAGTGACCTCCTTGTACCCACAGGAAAAAAGCATCATATCTCCGAAGACAAGGGATACCAAGAAGAATCCTGACAGGCCTTGCTGAGTTTCCCGTGGTTTACTACACTTACCTCATACTCCTTGGCCTATCATAGTTCTACCTGACTACCTGTTCTTCCTCAAACCTAGTATAAAAATACTCAGGTCTAATTGTTTCTTCGGGTCTTCATTTCCTTTTGGAGACTCTTAAGTCATGTAAAACTTATATGAAATTAGTTTGCCTGTTTTTCTCTTGTTAGTCTTTTCTAATTTTAAGATCCATGCAGGGACCCTAAGAGGGCAGAGAAAACTTTTACCTCCCTACTCTTTCATCGGCTCAGACAGCTCCTCTGAGCTCTATATATGGATACTTCTACCCAAATGGCACTCAAGACCTCAAACGCAACAAATCCAAAGTTGAACTCATCTCCCCAAATTGATTCCTCTTCTCTTATTCCATATGGCTACTAAGTGTGTTTCTTGTATCATATCCCCATCTCACCCAAGCCAGAAATTTGGGCATTATCCTGAACTCTTCCTTCCCCAACCTCACATCCAAGGAGTAAGCAAGTGGTGCAGGTTCTACCTTCTTAATATCGCTTCTAAATTCCTATTGTTAACATTTTCGCCTATGCCCATTTCATTTCTTGCCTGAATTTCACCATAGCCTCCTCTGTGGCCTGTGATCAAACTACTTTGCTCACTGCTACAATTCTAATAGACAAATCTGATCGTGTTGCTAATAAGTCTCAGTGGCTCTCCACTTACAAGCCCTCCATTATCTGGCCCAGACTTCCTTGTCACCCTTACTTCCTGCCCTCAGACACACTGTATTTCAGACATAACAAAGTACTTACCTTCCCCCATACACCCACCTCCAGGCCACTAGCCACTCCAATTGCTGTACCTTTGAAAATTCAACTCCCTCCTCCTCAGCAAACTCTTCAGGATTTATCTCTGGCATCACCTCCTCAGGGAAATCTTCCCCAACAATCCCTGTGTAAAGAGTTTCTTCTTCTCTGCTCTGTAGCATCCTATGCATATAGTTATTATGCCACTTATACTATTTATTTCTGTCTACTTGTCTGTCATGCCCACCAAATAGTGAACTCTCCGAGCCAGGGACTGGGACTTCATCTCTGGATCTCCACATCTAGACAGAGTAGGGACTCAATAAATGGTAGTTTCATGGCTAAATGAATTAGCTAACTCTTCCTTCTCTGTTTAGAATGCAGATAATAGGCACCTAGAGCAATGAAATGCGGGACAGGTCTATTTTGATAAGAGTAGGTTCCTGTGCAACTCATGGTAGAATGTGGCCGTGTTTTAATTATAAACAGAACTATATCCTTCAGTCATTGAACTAAGAGCAGGAAACTACTGGATCCTTGTGAAAGGGAAAGTTAAGTCAGGTTAGTAATGAGATTGGCCCCTATTTGAGTCAGTAAAATAATTCTTTAGAAGCCTACAACACTTTAAGGTTTGACAGAGCCCTTTTACAACAACCATTGTCTTATTTGATCTGCGTGGGAACCGGTGAGGTAGTCAGAATAGGTTTCAACTCTACAAATTCTACAGACAAGGAAACCACTTCTCACTGAGAGGTCATGGTTTGCCTTCCATCACACAACTAATTTATTTATTAATCAGTTTAGCCCCTACCTCATTCCAAAGAGGGGTTGTGGTTGCTTACAAAAAGATGTACAGGAAAAGAAGATTGGGAAGCAAAGAAAAGGGCATCAGCATGAAGAAAGAAGAGTCAGACACTAGAGACGGCCAGCAGGGTTTCAAACCCAAGGTCCCATTAGGCTGCCTCCAGAAGCTTTTGAACCACTGGGTGGTGATCCGCAGGAGTTTTGTTTGCATAAAAAAAAAAAAAAAAAAAGCAGCTACAATTTTGACATCACAAAGCAAGTAGCCTGGTATTGGAATACTCTCCCATCAAATGTAAACACTGAAAATGAAAGCCAAACTTGAATCACTGCAATTATCCTGCTTGGACTAGAAACCTAATCAAGTAACAGACAGAGGCAAGGTGAAATGAGCTGAGGCCACAAAGAAAATTGGTCCATGAGAGGGCAGGGGCTGGGGCTTGTTTTGCTGAGCTACATACATATTAAAAAATTAATTAGATCAAGAGGTCACTCGGCTTCTGAGGTAAACTCATTCAGTTTTGATCATATCATGTTTTATAGACATCCACCTGCTCCTAGATTTTAACGAGAGTTTAAATAATCATGTGGCTTTACTTGCATCCTATGCCTCAACCAGACTCGACAGTTACCATTTTCCTACGTGTTTTACTGAAATTGAAAATGATAATACCTGTAAAACCTCTCCACTGCTGACATTTCCAAGTCTCTTCCTTAGCACAAACAAAATTAGAAAATGGAAAATATAACCTTTCTCGCCCTGTACTTTCATTACAAGATATAAAATTGAAAGATAGTCTCTATTCAAGAATCATGACCACCTAGCAGGAAAAATAATCATGATGAGAGAGTGATCATCATAGCAGCCAACACTGAGCATTTACTCTGGGCCAGGCACTGTTTGAAACACTTTATGTATGTTCACTTATTCAATTCTCACAACAATCCCATGAGGTAGGAACTATTATTATTATTATTTTTAAAGATTTTATTTATTTATTTGAGACAGAGAGAATGAGAGACAGAGAGCATGAGGAGGAGGAAGGTCAGAGGGAGAAGCAGACTCCCCGCCGAGCAGGGGGAGCCCGATGCGGGACTCGATCCCGGGACTCCAGGATCATGACCTGAGCCGAAGGCAGTCGCCCAACCAACTGAGCCACCCAGGCGCCCCTGAGGTAGGAACTATTATTATCTCCAAGTTATACATGAGGACAATGAGGTATACTGAGGTTAAAAGTTTGCCTAAGGTCATACAGCTAATGAGTGGTGGACCTGGGGTACTAATCCAGATAATCCTGCTACACAAAGACATGCAAATATTCCTAACTTATAGTTGTTCAGTCAAATAGATGGATTATATATTTTATGGATCATTTCTGATCTTTTATACTCCCTGTTGCCTTTTGCTGTTTACATCATTGCCAATTAACATTCCAGTAGTAGAGGCTCAGGGAAAGTAAAGATACTACTAAACTTCTAGAAAGTTTCATGAATTCCTTTAAAAAGTGAGAATACTTCTCAGTTTTTTTCCCCTCAATGCTCATTGCAGTGACTTCTATTATACTTTGTAGCTTTCAAATCACTTCTTCACATGTATATATGGTGCTGTCATGGAAATTTAAATCAATGCCACGAGCTGGGGCCTAATTTGCATATTCTTCTGATTAGCAGGGGTACTTGCTAATCCCTCCCATCCACTACCATGACTAATCTCACGTGTTGGCGATGTATGGGATTCATGAATTTTAGGAACTGATCCTCTCAGGTTATTTAACACTTCAGTTCTGTTCAGTAACAGCTTAATTAAAGCTTGAGAGGAAAAAAAGGTCAACAGAAAAATAAAATTAAATCTTTTAGGAAATTAGCTAATGAGAAGGGGAGGTTAGAATTCACTGTTGCGAGGAAGAGCAAAGAATATGATAATATAAAACAACATAAATGGAATGTTTCCTTCTGGGTATTCAGGAGTTGAGCATCCCAACCAACTATCATTTATGAAGAGTCTTCTCTGTGCCTAGCAGTGTGTTAGGGGCTTTCATGGGTGTTACTTCATTTTGTTTTCACAATAATCCTATGAGGCCAGAAGAAGAGAGGTTGAGTCACACGCACAGATTCAGACACATCAAGGGATACTATCTAACAAAACTGGACCACCCCAATGTGTCTGACTCCTTCCATACCACTGGAGTGGGACTGTGGATGGAGCTTATTTCCTATCCAATATCTCGAATCTCTAGAGGACAGAAATAGGGCCAAGGAAGACAAGCTGCAAGGAAACAGATTAGGGCTCACTTTGACAAAGCCATTTCTAACAATAGGGGCTGGCCCAAAATTGATAGAATGGATTATTTTGGGAGGTTATCAGTGCCCTGTCATTGTAAGTGTACATATAGGGGCTGTGGGGTTCACAAAGACCTGGTAAAGACTTAATCAGATGTTACGGAAGAGATTCTTGCATTAAGTGAATGATTTGAATCATTATGGACCTTTCTGTCAAAACCCCAACACAAAGGCCACCAGAGAAACCTGTTGGTCATAAAAAGCTGAGCATGTGAAACATGCTGAACAAGAGAAAGTACCCCCTTGATGGAGTCTCCGTAGTGACTCCAAAGTTGGCAAAGAGTACTTACAGGATTTGAGGGGCTGGGTTTGGTCATAACGTGTTTTAAGGCAGAACTTTGTAAGTACAGTCCTTACACATTCAGATCAGAATTTGTAAACTAGGTGAGTTGCTAGAATAGTCAGTGGTCTTATCTTTGGGACACATGAGCTATGTGGAGTTACCGTTAAAACAGTCTGAGCTGAAAAACAAGATACCAAGAGACTGTCACAGAGCAGAGGAGAATAAGACATGATGATTACATGTGATATGATATCTTAGATGGGACCCTGGAAGGGAACAAGAACATTAGTGGAAAAATTAGCAAAATTCAAATAAAGTCTGGGCTTTGACAGTAATATGCCAGTGTTGGTTTCTTAGTTTTGACAAGTGTACCATTGTGATTTAAGATGTTGACATTGGGGACAGCTGGATGAAGGATATATGGGAACTCTCTGTACTACCTTTGCAACTTCTCTATAAATCTGAAATTATTCCCCAAATTTCAAAGTCTGTTAAAAAACAGCTTGAGTTTCACCTGTCTTGCACATCATGCCTGGCTTCAGTTTATCTATCTTGTGAGTAATAGCTTAATATGTTTTGCAATTTGTGGTTTGGTTTGTTTCTCGCCTTGACTTAGAAAACATCTCAGAGGCCTTCTCGTCAGAAAAGAGTTTCTATTTAACCCGAACTATGTAGGGGGAAATAAGTAATGGAATTTGATGGGGTTGGAAAAGATGTGTCGAAAATGAGACCTCTTTTCACTCATTCTTTTTTTTCCTGATTTTCTGATTTCCTGAGTTAAGGGGACCTTCTTGAACACACAAATGATACTGAACCAACAGGGCAGCAAAAAGATTGCTGCTGAGTCTGGAGGGGGAGGCACGCACACTCTCTGTCACCACAACCAGCAAAGCAACAAATAAAGACTAGGGAAGCCCATGATATGGTTATTTACCAGGAGATAGAGCTCCTGGAATCCAATGACTGGAGTACAAGAAGTTGACACAGGTCAGGGACAGCTCCTTGAGGTCTTCTTGAATCAGAAACTGCACCCTTGTTCCTCCTAAGCTGTACCGTGAGATCTCTCAGCATGAAGACTGCCAGCACCAGGCATTATGAATTTCAAGTCTTTACCTCTTCAGAGGAGGCGGCTGCAGATGGTGTTTGTGATTGCAGCAGAGGAGATGCCATTTAGGGCAAAGAATATTGATAATATAATGGCTTCTTCCCTAACTAAGGGTATTTTGGCACACATTTCCACTGATATTTACGTGCCCAGGAAGCTTGAAGCTCCTGTTCTCCTCCCTGCAAAAATATTGATATTATTAGCAATGGACAAAGCATGACTTTGCATTTGCAAAAGTAAGGACTCGGCACTGTAATAAGGAAACTTTTGTTATGGGTTTGCACATGGTAGTTAGAAGCAGTATTTAGTTGTGTCCAAGGTAAACTGTCATTTCCGCTTTTCAAACCATAGCTTTGAGGGGTGCCTGGCTGGCTCAATCGGTGGAGCATGCCACTCTTGATCTTGGGGTCACGAATTCAAGCTCCATGTTGGGGGTAGAGCTTACTTAAAACTATAGGCTTAACAAAATGATGGAAACAAGAATCCTGGGTTCGAGTCTCAGTTCTCCTACTAATTAATCTTGGGACTTTAGGAAAACTCTGTCTATACTTCGGGCTTCTATTTCCTCATCTATAAAATTAGAGACCTATGTATACAAAACCTCTTTGAATTTCATTAATCCACAGCTGACCAGAAAACAATGGTCACAGGAGCTTATCACATAGTCACAGAATTTTTGTCTATCATATTCAGTTGTTTTGTCGAATTGAAAAAGTCAGGAAGGAAGCCTGCAGCCCCCGGGCAGGTCCTCCATTTAACAGCATGGGCTCTGCAACCGGAAAACTCGATTCCATAGCACGTTGAATGTGTGCCCTTAAAATGCCAAGTACCTCTCTGTTCCCCAGCTTCTTCAACTGTAAGATGAAAATAACAATGGTACCTACCTCCTATGGTAATAGTGAGAACTAAATGAGTTCATGTTTATAAAGTGCTCAGCATGTACTTGGCATATGGTACACACACAGTAAGTGGTAGTTGCAGTTTCTGGTCTTCGTCTTGTGGATGGATGTTATTAAAGCCAGCTTTATCTGCACACCTATCTTGACAAAATCAGCCAGAACCTCCCACCTACTGTAGACCAACAGAAGTGACTAATATTAGCTGAGACCTCCCATGGTTTCCCATCCCCTGAGCCTGCCCTGGTCTGGGCTGTCGGGAATGGAAAAGAATCACAGCAAATATGTACATTGCACTTACTGTATGTGCCAAACACTGGCCCTTTGCATGTATTAATTAATTTAACCCTACTGATGAGGTGGGTGCTAGTACATATCAGAGGCAGGATCTGGACTCGAACAGTCTGGTTCCCAAGCCCCTGCTTTTAACACTATGTTTTGCCACTGTTAATAATAACTCGCGCTCGTTAAGTGCCTACTGAGTGCCATACGAATACAAACCTTATCTCTAATTCTCATGATAATCCTGCAAGGAAGGTATTATGCTTACCCCCATTTTTACAAATGTGGAAAGGGACGCTCAGAAAGACTAAGTACTTTGTCCGACATCACAGAGCTAGGGAGTGCTAATGTCTGTTTCCATAATCTGTGTTCGGTCCACTCCTCTGCGTTGTCTCTTAGCAAGAATGAGATTCATGCTTTGTTTTGTTTTGCTTTGTTTTGTTTTTAACTCAGAGGCTTTCTAGTGGGAGATGAAGGCAAATTTTACTCAATGTCAAATTTCTGGAAGAGCTGGAAACTGCAACACCAACGTTCTCTCCGGGAAATATGCAGAGCACTTTCATTAATGAGGCACAGGAAGCAGTAGCCTTCAGTGAGGCCCCCTGGCGCTGGTCCAGGTCCCACGGGTGCTGGGGAGATCTGAAGATTTCTCCAACAAGAAGATTTTCTCTTACATAAAGAGAGTTATTGAAGCGCATAAAGAAAGCTTTCACATGAAATTCAAATTTGTTCAACCTTCCTGAGAATGAATCTTAAGTGAACAAAATAACATTCTGACTAAAGCCCATAATCACATCACTTTTTACATGATGAAATACAATGAGATGCATGGAAGAAACAACTGTGGAACAAATTCACCCTACTTACTTCTCTGGGAGAACAATTCTTCTTGATTACCCTAAAAATACATAGGGTATCAATGAAACCAGTACACTTTTTTTGTGATCTACTGAGAAAATTTACCTAGGAAAACGTGTAATGAAGCTAATGATGGCTATTTCCTTCTCTTTAGATGCTTGGAAGCATAGCCCACAAGGAATGCTCCAGAAGGCCTCAGAGTGAACAACAAACAACTGGAAAAATATGTAAGTTCTGTGATGTTTATGCTATTGCCATTGGATGTTACTTGCATATAACTCCTTATTTTGATTTTGTGTAAAAAGAAAAGTCTCTCAGGTTCAACAAGGTCATAACACTAAGTAGGAAAAGAAGACAGATGGGAAAACTTGTATTTTAACCGTAACAGTAACTTTTACTTGCCCAGCATTTTAATATTATATTATCCTTTCCAAAGCTGCAGTTAGCAATGACTGAAGAAAAATGTGTGTGAATTCATACTCCATGGAGGAACATTATATTCAGTAAAATATGAACACATTTATATGAAATAAAAGCCTTTTATGAATAATAATCCATCATGTGATGGCTTATTGTTTACACTCCACTCTAAGATGATACAATTTTTGTAGCTCTCCTGTTTTGGTTATAACTCCAGGTTCTCTGAAATTTCAGAGAGGAGTCACTCTCTCATCTAGCATTTAAATATGAAAGACCATGGTTTTCAGAGAGATCATGTTTTCCCCTTCACCTATTCCCAAATACTCCATCTCTTCAGCCATGGCCCCTTGACTCTTCAAAGACCTTTCGCTGAAAATTGACCATGAAAAAACTCTGACCTCCAAACTGGAGACTGCTGAAGTAGGCCATATGTGTCATTGCTTTAGTTAAGCATGCACAGAATTTGAGTACTGTGTGGCTGATGGATATTTTACTAACATTATACTGAGCTTTGGCAAAAATGGTACTCAAGCACAAATCTAAGACAGGATGGTAAACAAAACTCAGAAAGTATGAATTCGAACTCCTTTCATGCTCTTGGCTTTGCAATGAGTAGGAGTGGTCATCTGCCATTGGAGGAGGGGCAGGAAAGCCCTCAATCTGAGGTGCAAGGTAACAACTGAGAGAAACCCCATGGGTGCTGAGTCAATTGAGAACACCGAGTACCACCCAGTGGCCCTCTACTTCTGTGATGGGCAGATTAAAAAGAGAATGCCCCCTCCTGCCAAGGCTCCATGGTACAGAACCTGTCGAAGTATGGGGTTAAGGAAGTACCTGGAAACTATCCAGGTACTCAGATTGAAAGTCCTTCTGAGGAGAAGGTTGTGTCCCTGCTTTTAAATAAAGTGAAGCTTGCCATGGGTTAAATATAACTAAAGCGACAATAAAGCACAGATCCAGATCCGTCTAACGGTAGATTGATCCCAAACCAAGTACTCATGGCCTAATAGAAGAAAAGGTGTTCCCATTTTTGGACACTGACATAATTTACCTCAGTTTCTGTTCTTTTATACACAGTGGCTTATATTCTAACAGAAATTATATGAACAAACAAAAGACTTACAAAAAAGGAAGAAAATAGAAAACACTCTCATGAGATAAAGAGTCAATAGAATCAATTCCAGCGATGGCCTGGATGAAGGAATTATCAAACAAGGACTTCAAAATAACTTCAAAATATTCATAAATATTTTAAAAGATCTAGTGGAAAAGGTAAATAACATGCATGAATGGATGTAGAACTTCAGCGTTGAGATGGAAGCTATAAATAGAGACAACTGGAAAAGCTAGGAATGAAATGTGGAATATCAGAGATGATGAATTTGAATGGGTTATCAGGTGACTGGATATAGCAGAGAATGGAATTTGTGACTTGGATACATGTAAACAGAAAAGATCTAAAAAGAGGGGCATCTAGGTGGCTCAGTGTTAAGTGCCCAACTCTTGGTTTTGGCCATGATCTCAGGGTCCTGGGATCGAGTCCCACGTTGGGTTCCTCACATTCGGTGTGGAGTCTGCTTGAGATTCTCTGCCTCTTCCTCTGCCTCCCCCATGCCCCGCTTGTGTGCTCTCTCTCTAAAATAAATAAGTAAATAAAACCTTTAAAAAAAAAAGAAAGGATCTAAAAAGAAACAGGATGAAATAAAGCAGTAAGAAAACTAGAACTGAGTGATATCTATGGGACAACAGCAAACCATCTGACATGAGTAATTAGAGTCCCTGGAGGAGAAGAACAAGAGAAATGAGCAGAAGAAACGTGTGAGAGAATAATGGCCAACGTTTTTCAAAATTTATGAAAGTCAATCTTAAATATCCAAGAAGCTCAGAGAATACCAAGCAAGATTGATAAAACAAACAAAACCCAGCTAAGCATCATAGTCAAACTACAAAAAAACAGAGATAAAGAGACAATCTTGAAAGCATCCAGAGAAAGCAGAAATACTTCATACGGTAGAACAATGATAAGAACCATATATAACTTCTCATCAGAAACAATGAGGGACAGAAAACAATAGACTATCATCTCATCTGCTGAAAGCAAAACAGACCCTGTCAAAGCTGAATTACATACCCAGCAAAAAATATTCTTCAAAGAGGAAGGTGAAATAAAGAAATCTTTAGGGAAAAAAAAGCTGAAAGAATTTTTATCCAGCAGATATGCACTACAAGAAATGCTCAAAAAAAAAAAAAAAAAGCTATTACTGAAGTAAAATTATGCTGCATGGAAATCTAATTCTGCAGGAAGAAATAAAAAAACAGCAGAAGGAGTAAAAATATTGGTAAGTATAAAGGATCATTATTTTAAAACATAGTATTGTGTGTTTATGTGTGTGTGCATGTAGAAATCACATCAAAGACTATTGACTGTTTATACTAAAATTAATAATAAAGTAACACGGGGGTTTATAGCACATACAGAATAAAATATATGAGAAAATGATGATACAGGTTGTGAATGGGATAATTGGAAGAATAATGCTGCAAATTTCTGACCTTGCTTGTGAAGAGAATATATATTCAAAATAGCAAAGGTAAAGATGCACATTGTAATCCTGTGAAACTGCTAAAAACAATACAAAGAATGTAATATGAAAAAAAATATTTGATTCACCCCAAACATGCAGGAAAAGAGGAACATGGGGACACAGAGAATATTGGACACACAGAAACCTAGGGCCAAAATGGAAGATTTAAATTCATACATATCAGTAATTATGATTTAAACATAAATGGTGTGAAAACCCTAAATAAAAGGCAGAATTTGGGGACTGGAAGGAAAGACTCAATTTTATACACGCCAGAAACACACTTTAAACAGAAAGACACAAAGAGGATGAAAGTCAAAGACGGAAAATATACATATTGCAAACACTAAGCCTAACAAAGATGGTGTAGCTCTAATATCAGATAAGGTAGACTTAGAGGTGATAAATTGATAAATGTTACCAGAAATAAAGAAGGAAACTTCATAATTATAAAGTAGTCAGCTTATCAAAAATATAAATTCCTATATGTTTGCACTTACTAACAAATGTACTACATACTCAAAACAAAAATTGATATCAATAAAAGGAGATTGAGATAAATGCACGATTATGGTTGGAGGTTTCAATACTTACCTCTAAGGCATTGACAGAATATGTAGGCAAAATTTCAAAATATAGATTTGAACAACACTATCAATCCATTTGACCTGGTATAAATGTACAGAACACTACACTAAACAACATCAGAAAACACATTCTCCTCCAGGGTACTTAGAATATTCACCAAGTAGACTATAAGCTCAGCCATAACACAAGTTTAAATAAATTTCTGAGGATCAAAATCAAACAGAATATGTTATCTGACTGCAAAAATATCAAGTTTGAAATCAACATCAAGAATATAAATAGACTATTCCCCATATTTGGAAATCAAATATCACACATTTAAATAAGTCGTGGGTAAAAGAAAAATCCACAAAGGAAGTTAGAAAATATTTTGAATTGAATAATAAAGTATGATATATATAAAAAATGAAATGAATCTAAAGCTATCTTATAGGGAACTGTATTGCTTTAAATGCCTTTACTCAAAAATAAGAAAGTCACAAAATAAATGACTTGTATTTCCACCTTTAGAAACTAGAAAGGGAAGAACTAAATCAAGAAAAAGAGAGAAAAATATAAACTATTAATATAATAAGTGGAAATGAGGACATTACTAGAGTTGCTACAGACATTAAAAGGACGATGAGACGCCACTGTGACCAACCAGTAAGACAATGAACCCAGTGAAAATAGGCAAAATGCTTGAACAGATAGTTCAATAAAGAAGATCTACAAATAGCCACAAAGCACATGAAAAAGCACTCAACATCATTAGTCATCAGGCAGATGTAAATTAAAACCAAAATGTAATATCACTATGCAACACAACAAGAATAGGTAGAAATGAAAACAACTGACAATCCCAAATATTGGTGATTATGTGGAACAATCAGAAATCTCATTGGGAGGGGCGCCTGGGTGGCTCAGTCATGAAGCGTCTGCCTTCGGCTCAGGTCATGGTCCCAGGGTCATGGGATTGAGCCCCACATCCGGCTCCCTGCTGGGCGGGAAGCCTGCTTCTCCCTCTCCCACTCCCCCTGTGTTCCCTCTCTTGCTGTGTCTGTCTCTGTCAAATAAATAAATAAAATCTTTAAAAAAAAAAAAAGAATTCTCACTGGGGGAAGTGCAAAATGATGGGGACTTGTTTAGCAGTAGCTTAAAAATTAAACTTACATCAGTCTTATGACCCAACAATTTCACTACTAGGTGTTTGTCCAAAAGAAATTAAGGGCTCCTGGGTGGCTCAGTCGGTTAAACGTCTGACTCTTGATTTTGGCTCAGGTCATGATCTTAGGGTGATGAGATCGAGCCCCACCTCAGGCTCCACGCCAGCAGGGAGTCTGCTTGAGATTCTCTCCCCTCCCTCTGCATCTTTCCCATTCGTGTTCTCTCTCTCTTTCTAAAATAAATCAATCTTCTTAAAAAAAGAAATGAAAACATATGTCCACGGAAATATTTGTAAAAATTCTTTAGAGAAGATTTACTCAGTGTAGCCAAAATCTGGAAACAGTCCAGATGTCAGTCAATGAGAAAACAGGTAAACAAACTGGCATATTCATGCGATGGAATGCTACTCAGCGGTACAATGTAATGAGTTACTGATACAGACGCATGGGTGAATTTCAAAAACATTATTCTGAGTGAAAGAAGCCAGATACACACAGGCAAAACATATACTATGATTTTCCACTTATATGAAGTTCTAAAATAGGGAAAACGAACCTCTGATGATAGAAATAAGTTCAGTGGTTGCTTCTGGCAACAGAGGGGTGTTGACTAGGAAGGGGTATAAAGGAACTTTATGGGGTGATGGAAATGTTCTATATCTTAAATATAGATTACATGAGTGCATGCATTTTTTCCAAACTGATCAAACTGTCTACTTAAGATCTGAGCACTTAACTCTATGTAAATTATACCTAAATGGCAGAAAGCTTTGAAAGTCATAGACACTCAACCTCTTGTGTGTGGATGTGGGAAGCTGGTAAGGGAAAGTCAACAATGAAGATTGGAAAGACAGTAATTAGTGGAGAAGAATACTTCTAGGAGGATTTCTGAAGTGATATAAGTGTGGTTTTCCTGTTCCAGAATCTCATGGAGTACTTGTTAAAATGTAGACTCTTGGGTTCCAACCAAATAAGCTAGGAATCTCCAATTCGAACCAGTTTCACAGAGGAAGCTGATGGCACATACTAAAGTTTGGGAACAGCTGGGTTACAGAATTTTCAGTCCAGAATACAGAATTTTACCATATAGAAATAGTGTAGTTAGAAAACACTGAAGCTAATGCTTGAAATGTGATTTTGGATATTTTCACGAGTTATGAGTGTTATGAGTCAGCTTTCACATGTCTACAAAATCTGATTATTTTATTTTATTGAGAAGGGTTGACATCATAATTTTTGGTTGGATGCTTGAAACGTTGAGCATCTGACAGAAACTATAATTTTATCTGAGATTCTAAATGTTCCTGTTATTTAGATGAATTGTCAATATGTGGTCGTGTAAAAATGTTTAAGGCCAGTGAGTTATATTGTTTCAAAACAATAATTTTGCTTCTATTAAGCATAAATCATTGGTAGATTTGCTATCAGAACATAGAGACACCTGCTTGGGATTGAGAGTGACCAAAGACTACCGACCTCTTCCATTGGAATTTTAAATATATAAAGATATTGCAATCAGAGCGGTAATAATCAACCAATCAGCAAACCAATATTTGCTCAAAATCTATTATACCTGGGATAGTATGGCATCATATGGACCCATTTTAAAGACTGGCTCCAATGTTCATTAACTGGGGAACTGTCTCATTGTTGAACCTCTCTGAGCCTCAGCCTTCAGCTCCCTCAGTAGTAAAATGAGGGACTCTTCAACCACCTTGCAGGGTTGTTGTTACGAATTAGAGTAACACGAGTACAGTATTTAAGCTGGGGACTGGCCCATAGTTGATGTTTAACAAATGGTAGTCGTTTTCACTTGGTCACACAGTCTAACCATTTCGGTGATTATTTAAGCCTCTCTTTCTTAATGAGGAGGAACAAAGAAACTGTTGACCAAGAACAAGGATCAAGTGGATCACATATTTAGAGACTGAAATATTATGGAGAGGAAATCTGATGAAAGAAATATTATGGATTCATCTTTCCTTGTTTTGGGAGTGTTAAGGTCCCCAGGATAGGGTTATGATGTGATTTAGTGGAAAGGGACCAAAAAGGCTGCTTGAGTTGCTTCTAGACTACCTACCTTGTTTTATTCAGCACTGTACATCTAGAAGCTTGCACAGTGCCTGCAACATCGGAGGTTCTCAGGGCATATTTGTTGAGCGAATGAAAGCGGGCAAAAGGAATCTTCACAGTCTGTACACACTCCAGTCTAGCTCAGCAATAGTGAACTTGATTAGTTTCGTTCTCTATCTTGGCGTACTACTGTGTAGCAGTGGTTAACCAAGAGGTCAAGGAAGTCCCAGAAGCCAACCAAAAGGGTTTTTTTCCCCATATAAATAACATTTTTTAGTTATTACCACTATTAGTACTGTGCTCTTGATTAGGGAGATAAAAAGAAGCCTTGCCTCTTAGGAATTTATAATCTAGTGGGGAGAATGAGCACAAAGTTTAATACAATATGAAGGAGATTAGAATGAGGGTCATGACTGGTGTAGCCAGAGTACTATGAGGGTTCTAGGGGTGAAGAAATCTTCCTTGGTTGGGGGAGGGGATAGGAAAAACATCTCGGAGGATATGAACCAAAGTCTCGCACACATTTAAGGCCCTGGTTAAATTACACCTCCACAGTGAGGCCATGCCAGATCCTGCCGGCAGAAGACATTTCTCCTAGTCCTCATCCCCTGTGGCTTTTCGTATTTCCATGAGAGCACTCATCACAGTGTGTCTGGTATTAGCTAACTGGGCAACCGGACTGTGCCTTCCTGGAAGGCAGGGCCTATGGCTCTTTCAACTTGGCACTTCCCTCAGTGTATAACACATCCTAGAGAGGGCACTAAATGGAGCACATACTAATGAACTGGACAAATTTCTCTAGGTGTAACAAAGGCAATTGGATTAACTGAGCAGTTCTTTTAGGGAAGGAAGGGGATAGGACTAGAAAGGTATGTTGAGCCAGACTGTTGTGAGATTGGCTTACAGAATGAAGTCAGTCACCTCCTGCACCCAACTGGTTGGCATTCACAGTGAAGCCAGTGCAGAGTTTTATATGGGGAAGGAACATGATGAATGTGGCATTTGGAGACCTCATCATATCCTATGATCATACTTGCATTAGAGCTGAAAAAATACCTTCTTCTTACTCAACTATGCAGTTAGGCCTAAGAGGAACGATGAATGTTACAAAGAATGATGGAGTATTGGGTATTCTGGAGCCCTCGTATATGCCTAAATAAGGGCCATCTTGGCCAGGAAAGGCTCCTGGATCATAATTCTTCAACCTCTAAAAATAGAATAAAGGATGGGGTCTGTTGTGGAAGAGTCAATATTTGGACATTGAAGCTCCATGCTGAACTAGACGGAGGGAATTGGCATGGGTAACGAATTAAGAGTTTCGGGTCCAGGAGGCATGTGTATGCCCTCTTTAAATATGTAAATGATCATGCCTATTATTTACAACTCCCTTTGAGTAAGGTTTTTTAAAAATTCTGTTTTATAAGGCAACAGTATCATGTCATATCAGATAATAGGCACTAACTCGTAAGAAACACTAATGAGTTATTCAGAAACTTGCAAAACAAAGGAAGTAGACTTAATTGTGACCATTTCCACATTCTTACAAATGAAGCATTGTTATAGTAAAACATACTTTAGCAAGGCCTAGTCAAAGAATGCCTTCTGAACAGAACATAGATATCATGTTTTCATTCTGGTATAAAAGATTCAGGCTTTCAAATGGATAGATTAAAGAGTAATCCTTTAAATCTACCTACTATAAAAGAAGTCTTCATTCTACAAAAACATTCACCAAAAGGTTCCTTTGCTTACAACATACTCCATGCAGAATTCAAATGGGAGTTGATTTACATATAATCTTCTGGAAACAATTCAATTGTATAAGGCAGGATATGCTTGTCCTGTTGATAGAGATATGCTTAAACTCTCAGGCCATGCCCAGTGGCACTGCTGGACTGAAAATGAAAGTTATGGCATAGGGATGCCTGGGTGGCTCAGTCGGTTAAGCATCTGCCTTCAGCGCGGGTCATGATCCCAGGGTCCTGGGGTAGTGTTGTCCAAAGCAAATGTACTAAAATATTTTTGAGTGTTCTGTGCAACCACTGTGGATATATTCATCCACTCAACAAACACCGAATACCTACTAAGCACCTGGCCTGGGGCCAGGCAGTCAGAACTGCGTATGATGGGAAGGCACCTGACGTACCGCCCAGGTGAGAAGGACCTCAGTGTTGCGAAGGAGCGATCTATGGAACAGCTAAAGTACACATCTGCGTCCCCTGATAGATGGACCAAGCAATTACCGATAAGAAAACAATTATCAATAGATCATTTCCTAAGTGCCTATCGATACGAAAACAATTAACAAATATATTGTTTCCGCTAGTGCCCAAAGAGAGGGACATCTGTCTTCATGTGTCCTAAATTTTGGAAGCTCTAAGTCAATATGATCTGTGGAGTACGGGCGGGTGTAGGCATGGCCACAGAATAGAAGGCCCATAACCTGCCAGAAACAGGAAAAAACATGTAAGGACCATGAACAGCCAGAGAAGTAGTCACGGACAAGCAGGAGACAGCAGAGCAAGGACATCCACACTTACAGAAATAAATGGGTGAGCTAAAACAGGGTTGGTTAGACACAAGACTAAAAGGGTAGGCTAAAGAAATTTGGAGTCCTTAACTGCAATGAGCATGATCATGAGGGCTTCCGGGCTGTAAAGGGTTACACAGAGCACAGCAACGGCCTGTTCTTTAATTTCCCTGAGGACCAAATGAGAGGCACCAGACTTAACTAGAGAATGGGGGGTTTAGGGTGAATGTTCTTGCCTTGAGAGCTGCTGAGATGAGTTCTTCGGAGGGCTCGTGGGTGCTGTGGCTGGGACAGTCTCCTCTGTATATGAGGGGCAAAGTGTTTCCTGTCAAAAGGCAAAGGGATAAACTACCCGACCTTTCTTGGGACTCGCGATTCTTTGGGAGCACAATCCTCTCTTCTGGCCTCATCTGCGCAGTGCTACCCTGGACTCGGCGCTTCTCTATCCCTCCAGGTACGTTTCATATTCGTTCCAAGGAGAAAGTGCAGCATTCCTACTCACTGACAGTCTGTCCCCTCCTTAGTTTTTCATTTCTGCAAGGGGGCTCAGTTTGCCACGAACATATATCTATTGAAAACAGACACGTCTATTTGTTAACATTTCATCGATCAATCTAGAAGTCTTTTGCAAGCATAAAGTTGGCTTGTGCTCAAATCTAACCAAACAGCTTAGACGGCAATCTGATTGTTTCCAATGAATACGTGCACCACTCGATGCAATAATTGTCTGGTGAAAATTACCTGTGTCACAGACCTTACTTAGCAAAGAATTAATGTGCACACTCCATGCAATACTTTTATAAGCAGAGCGAGGAGTTTAAATGTTTCTGTCACATGTACCATATCCTGTGCTAAAGAGACATAGAGTCTGTAGTCCCATCCTTTAAGGATGGTTATAAGCTGTCTCCTATCTGACAGGAGGAAACTTTGGTGGGTTTATTAGAGGCATGGACTGTGAGAAAATTTTTGAAAAAATGACCTTCTGGATCCAGCTCACGGATTCTATGATTTTCATCACGAATATTGCCCTTGATGCCCCAACCGTTCAAATGAGCTCTGCTCCCCCTTCCCATGGGGAAATCAACTGAAAATAACCAAACAAACAATGCCCATGCAATGTGACGGATCAACCTGAACCTTCATCTGGGGATGCTCTGGGACCACCCCAAGTAGTTGAGGAGATCCCGCAAAGTACTCAGAAGGGAAAGCCTATGAATTCCAGTTAATTGCACAAGTAAACTCAAGCTACTCAGCAGGTTCAAGACAGGTGGAAGGATTTTGAAGAAACAAAGATTGCAGAGAGTCATCACTCATCTGGATGAAAGGTTCTAGCGAAATAAAGCATTCAGAGGGGTTAGCATTCTCTGGGATCCGCTGGAGTTCAATGATCAAGAAAGTGCAAAGGGTTTCAATGGAAGCGTTTGCTTGATGAAGCCACTTCGTTCAGATAATACACGAAAACTGGCAGAAAGTTTTCCAAGAAAAGATGTCATTTTCCATTTAGTTCTGTGATCAAATTTCTCATCAAAAAGTAGCCAGTGGAGGGATTCCAACCATCCAAAAGAATTCCCGTCTTGCAACCTTCTCTCATCTTGTTTTTCTCTGTGAGCCAGAGGCTCTTGGGCGTTGGTTCCATTAGCTATCTGCCGCATCTCCCTTGCCGCCATGGAGGGACCGATACTCTGCTGGTTTCGCTTAGACATTACGGAGTGTCTCTCTTCTGTGATTTCCCTGAAGATACACCTAATATGATTCTCAGAATTAAAGTGCTTGTGTCCACCTTTCCTTAGCTCTATGTTGCCTTCTCTTTCTTTCCTTTCCTAAGCTAAAAGCAAAATACATTTAAAGCTGATGACAATTATTCTTTTTTCTTCCTTTAGAAATTCAAATTAATGTCCTGTGCTGTCTGCAGAGTAAATGCAAATCCGGAGGTAGGAAACCTCTCTGGAATCTGCTGGTGTCACAGTTTTCTAAATACAAATAGCACTTTACATAGACAGATATCCACATTCACTCTTCTCTAACAATATCTACAATTTCTCTTAGAAAAGAAAAACAAAGGAAGCATTTTTCAAAGAGTCTGCTCAATATCCAAACATCATGGAGTACGGGGAAACTCAAGAGCCCTCGTCCTATCCGGAAAGAAAAGATCTCAACAGAAAGATCCCCGGCATAATTTTGTTAATTTCTATAAAGGCATTAATGTCCAGGATAAGCTTTCAAATCTATGTTCTTCAAAAACATTGCTCAAATAAATCTTACCTGAATACGACTTCCTTAACAAAGCCATGCTTCTTTATAAGCTGGTCCTACCCAGACAATTGCTGTCTACATTTGGAGCAGACACAGAGAGAGGAGATCAGAGAAAGTTTAAGGCATATCTAAAGTATTCTCCAAGGTACTGGCCAGAAACATCAAGCCCATACTCGCGGTATAGAGAGATCATTAATGGGCATTAGTGACAGACCATTATGACTCTCACAGATCATTAATGATTCATCATGTAGCAGTATTGTTCTGGCAATAATCAGACCATTGCTTGGACTCAGATATAAGCTTTGCCCATACTATTTGCTTAAACTTATTAGTTCCAAGCATAAAATTTTCTTTTGCCTTCTAGAATTACGAAAAATGGTCTGTAACAGGATCCCTCTGCACATCAGAGGAGTTCTGGAGCTTGCTGCCTTCTTTGGTAGACGCTTCTCCCACTGTCAGGAATCTTGTAGTCTGAAAGGCTCCCCAGCAGCTTTGGGGATGTAGAAAATGTGTCTTTTATTTTGAAATTGAATTATTGATGAAGAGAAAATGCTACAAGCAAAATAGACATTTATAAGAATTACAGTTGCTCAGTCCTCTGTAACAATGACTTGTAAAATGATGAAATTCTACCTGACTTTTGAGTTTCTTGCCAAAAAATACATTTTCATATCGGAGTCCTTTGTTAAAAATTCAGAGACTCTACTAGCAGCCTATGACAAGGCTTTCAGCTAATTACAACAAAAAGCAAGAAACACAGACTATTTTGGAATTATCCCATACATGTTACTGAAGCACTCGACGGTGTTAATATAGGAATCAAAATTTTAAGGAAAAGTGAAACCCCACACCAAATTGCCATTCTTTTTAGTTTTGCCTTATGGAAGATCCACTATTTTGGTTGAAAATTGAAATGAAAATGGAAATTTAGTTATTCCGGGAGCAAATGAGTCTTTCCTATTGAACAGATTGGATTCTCCTTCTGTGTGGCTCTGGGAAAACTTCCCTTGAGTCAGAGAGAAAGGAAATCTGTTTCAAGGTCTGAATATCATCACTATCAATGAATATTGAAGAATTACCGACACCCACAAGGAGCTATATTTATTGAGCCCCATCACCCATACTCAGCGCTATATGGAAAGGAAGATTATGTATATCCCAAAGCATTCCATAAACTTACATAATTTTTTCCCCTTAAGCTTCTCTGCATAATCAGAATTGCCTTGTGCTCTCTGCCTCCACTTTGCCATCCAAAGCTAAGAGTGTAACAGACGACAGCTGCAAACGTAAGCCCCTCCCAAAGGGATCCAGCCTCCAGCGAAACTGGCTTAGCTGTAAGGACAGGATATCAGCAGTAGGCAGAGGATGGAGAAAATCTGTTCTGCCCTTGAAATCAAACACCCGCCCCCAGCCCCCACCAGACGCCCACAGCCCAGGGGCCTGAACATCAGGAGGCCTCAGAACCCAAATGGGCCAAGGAGTTGTTTCTCAGCAGGCTTCCTGGAAGCGTGCCCTGGGCCCTCGCACAGGACCCGGCTCTGAGAAAGACCCTGCACTTCGTTTCATGCTTTTCCTGTCACCGGTTTTTAATTGTCAATGGTTTTTCAACAAAGGGCAACATTTTTGAATATAGTCATTTTGTACTGGGCTCTGCAAACCATGTAGCCAGTCCCGTCCGCGTAAGAAACCATTTGTTCGGCTTCGGAGTGTGGCCATCGGAGCTTCCCCACTGCCCTTTGACGAGGCCACCGGACATACGGTTGCCTATGCGCAGATCCCCGTTTGCAAACCAAAATGGCTAATGGAAGAAGTCAGGCTTCAGTGAACTCCTTACACAGGAGAAATGCTAACTTCCTCCGAACAAAAATAGAAAACCCTAATATGGAGGCCGTGTGTCTTGGCCAATATAAGAGCTCTTAAAAAAAAAAGAGTATTTCCCAAGGGGCAAAATTCAGTCATCTCAATAGGAGTGGTCTTATCAGGTCTAATCAAGAGACTCAGTCTCCTCGCTGGGCCATAGCTTCTTATGGCACTGCAGGGGCTGCACCGGGCAGGGGAAGGGGGTGGGGGTCCCCTGGGATGATAGCAACTCAATCTTCGGATGTCTAGACTGCACAGAAATAAACAGAGCAAGGGCTGACAGAGAGCCAAATTGCCAGGCAGGTGAAATTTATTTCTGCTCTCCTTTCTGTCAAAGGAATGCTCAGCTGCTCAGGGCCTTCACATTGCTCTCTAGGGGCTATACCTGAACCACAGGGGTATCCTCCCACTAGGCTTGGCGGGGGGGGGCTCCCCTCAGTACCCCTGCTTTTACCTTCTCTTGCATTCCATAGCTATCTCCTAGTCCTCAGTGTGTCTGATCTCGGCCAGGTGTCGTGGAGGAAAGGAGGAAAGCCATCTGATTCAAATAATTTACACGGATCTGTGAACAGATGATAGAAAGGCACAAGGGATCGTAGTGCTCACCTGTTCTACTTAGCCTCACTTCAGTGCCTTTATTACTTCTTTTTTGATATCAGTTTCTAAACCTTAGGGCTAAGATCCTCCCACCCCTTAAAAGGTGTGGGGGGGGGGGCGGCTGGGTATAGGTTAGGGCTGATCCAGCCATTTGGCTCAGGACATCCTTCCCAACCTCACACACCAGACTAATTGAGTTGTCTGGACCATGCTCTTTTGTACCTTCGCATGATCTTCCCCCACCTTGGGGTGCCCTTCTCCCTTCGTCTGCCTACTAATCTTTC
The DNA here is from genome assembly GCF_011800145.1 of Mirounga leonina. Lineage (NCBI taxonomy): Eukaryota > Metazoa > Chordata > Mammalia > Carnivora > Phocidae > Mirounga > Mirounga leonina. Next base: position 27,496,215 of record NW_023270175.1, read on the forward strand.
AAGTAGGACATCTACTAGGAAGGCTCTCAAGTCAACCGTGGCCATCTTTGTCCCTTCACTGTACCCAACCCAAACTTCTATCACTGAACTATCAGACTTGATTGCATTCAGCTCTTTACATGATTCCCCCCCCCCCTTTAGTGGACTTAAGTGGCTAGAGAGCAAGGGCCACAGGTGATCTGAGAGGCACCTGTGAACAAAGGGCAGTGCTGGAGAATGGTGTATGTTTATGGTGCAGGCCTGCATTAGTTGACTTAGGCAGGGGCTGCATGGGTGGCCTTCATTTCCTTCACAATGGGTTTCATCTAGATGGAATCAATACTGGGGTCAGCACTCAGCGCCAGGTCACTCACCCTCTTCTAACAGACGCCGTCAGCAACTAACTCTCTCTGCCCATCGACCAGGAGTGCCCCTCTGAAGGCATGATCTGTCATCTGGCCCTTCAGGCAGAAGGCAACTCAACAGAAGCTGACAAGCCCAGTTAACTCTCCGGTGAGTGGCCTTTAATCCCAGCCCATGAAGTTATGGATCTCCAAGCTTTCACTGCATTGTGGTCAAGTGGCCCAAGTAAGCTTGCTGCCTTCCTGGAGGCCCCAATCAATACTTTGCCCTCCTCTTAGGGCCCAGACACATCAAAAGCAATCATGCCTGATATTTAATCATTTCCCATTAAAATACAAAGCTCTGCCTCCAGGTCCCCTTGACAGTTTAATTGTTTTAAAATGTCTGGAGAAGCCGATGTAAACAGATTTGTAGTACATTGTTTATTTGCTGTGCCATCAGCCTCTTGGCTAATTAATAAGAGCAATTTGCTGCAACTGGGCATCTTGGCTGCCCTGATCCCTCACGTTGGGAAGAAGTTATGGGAAGGGAGAATTTATGCGGGTAAGGACAGATACTTTTTCATTAAAAAGTACCGATGAGTTGAAATTTTGTCGACACAAAACCAACACTCAGATGTTAATAGCAGCTTTATTCATAATTGCCAAAACTTGGAAGCAACCAAAATGTCCTTCGGGAGGTGAATGGATAAGTAAGCTGTGGAACATCTAGTCAGTGGAATATTATTCAGTGATAGAAAGAAATGAGTGATCGGGCCATGAGAAGACATGGAGGAAACTTCAATGCACATTACTAGGTGAAAGAAGCCAATCTGAGAAGCTATATACTGTGATTCCAACTGTATGACATTCCAGAAAAGGTAAAAAAATGGAGACAGTAAAGAGGTTGCCAGGGTTTAGGGGGGACAGAGGGATGAGTAGGTGGAATGCAAGATTTATAGGGCAGTGAAAACACTCTGTACGATACCATCATGATGGATATATGTCCTTATCTAATTGTCCAGACCCACTGAATGTCCAACACCAAAGGTGAATCCCAGGGTAAACGCAGACTTTGGGTGCTAATGATGTGCCTGAGGAGGTACATCAATTGTAACAAATGTACTACTCTGGAGGGGCACGTTGATCATGGCGGAGGCTGTGTGTGTGTGAGGGGGAAACAGGGGTATATGGGGCACCTCTGAACCTTCCCCCCAATTTTGCTATGAATCTAAAACTGCTCTAAAAATCAAAATAAGAAATACTGGACACCTAATATGTTCCCGGAGTACATTTTTTTCTCATTGAATTCTCCTGACAACACTAAGGTTTTCTTTGTTACTTGGTGGTTAAACCGGATACCCTTCACGGTGTCTCCCGACAGAGTTGTCATGATTCCATGGCCCTCCTCCTCCATAAAGCCAAAGAGGCAGCCAGGGAGCCCCACGCTGCCCCCTACTCCAAGGAACACAGGAGTCAGTTTCAGTAACAGCTCACTGACTCTTTTGCCCACAGCCCAAATCCAATCAGCACCACCACGGCTCTTAGGTACAAAAGGCAAAACCTTGGCCACTCCCAGGAATGCTGCCTAGTTGAGGATTTTAATGTACAGCCACAATTGCTTGAGAAGATAGGTGGTTGGAGTCAGATGAGAATCATTTCTTCACTGGGCTATTACACGAGTGAAATGAGAAATTCACATAAAGTGCTTAGGGCAGTGCCCAGCAGAATGTGAGCAGTCAATGGGAATTAGTCCTCTTCTCTTCCCCCGAGTCCCTTCTGGCCCATTTGCTTGTATCCCCTGTAATCTCATTGTTATCCTTCCTGACGGTTTTGGCAGCATTTTTATGGAAACTGATCAATAAGCAAGCAATCTGTGAACACTAACGGAGTCCTTACAGTGTACCTTGTATAATGTACCTTTGCCAAATGCAGAAGCTATGAATACACATATACAGAGCTCAGAGTCTAAAAGGAAGATAAACTTGAAGGGATATGCTGAAGGCAGTAACGGGAGCTATGATGTTGAAAACAAGATTTGATGTGCCTAAGTCACCGGTTATACAAACTACAACTCCCCAAATATTGACCCTGTCGTGTGTGTCCTGCCATTACGGCCTCCAAAGAATCAAAGCTGAACCAGCACAACACAAGCTGGTGCCACTGTGTCCGTGTGCTTTTGGTAACAAGAGCCGACTGACAGCCCATCTCTGATACTTGGATGGGTCTTCTGTACCAGTCTATTCAATGCCAGGGTTAAAAGCGGCACAGCACATTTTATTCGGCTCGATTCTGCTTCTGACAGCATAGTAAATAACACCTACATCTGTCAATAAACACATTTCAGATACACAACAAATCACACATCTTCAAACTTGATGCCTGGATCTTTTAAAGGGGCTAGGGGCATGCCTCTGTGTGTGTGCGTGTGCGTGAGCGCGTGTGTGTGTGTGTGAGGGTACATACACACGTGCATCTTATTAGCAGGAAGACTTGTTCCTGGCATCCATGATTTTCAAGCGTGGTGGGAGAGTTATTCATTTCTTGCAAAATTGTACGCAATGCAGGGAAAATAAAAAAGTTATTTGGTTTCCGCAGTTTCTCTCTGAGGGAAGAACAAATTAATGGAGAATGGTTTCTCTTTGTGTTCACAGCACCCCCTGGTGGAAAACTAGCATATTTAAATTGCATGCTAATCCTCCCAACGCCAAGGATTTTTATTTTCCTCTCAAGAGCTTTAACGGAGGGAGAAATGAAATATTTCCATTTTTCTAGATTCATATCTCATGACCATAGGAAAAAAGAAGCTAATTACAGTCACTTTTGTTCACTTATTCTGAAGAGTCTCTTGGCTGATTTAAAAATTAGTGTCAAATATTTGCCTATTTTAGGGAAACTTCCTTTTCATTCTTTCATTCAGCAAACATTTCATGGGCGCCTATTATATGCCATGTCTTTTCTGGGTGCTTGGGACACAGGAATAAATACCCCTGGGTCCCCGTTGGGGAGGAGCTTGTCCAAAACTGAGAGGTAACCGTGAAAAGCCATCTTCAAAAGTGCAAGCCTGAGAGGCTGAACCAGGCCTGGGAAGACTCAAAGGTAAGTGGAAACCAGCCAGGCTGCATAGAGCAGATGAGAGTGGACCGAAGCACTGAAGGTTGAACACGTGTTCCCAGGACAGATGGGGCTGGGGAGGGAGAGAAGGTATTCCAGGTGGAAAAAGTAGAGAGAGCAAAGACTCAGAGGTGTGGAACATCCTGAAACCAGATGGGACACCCCGGAAATTAGAAGCCGTTTGGCATGGCCACAGGCTAAGGGATCACAGTGGCATAGAGGAGAGGCTTTTGGAGGAGGCATCAACTGGAGAGGTAGGCGGGGGATCACTTAGAAAGCTGGTTTAAGGAGCTTGGGCTTTATCCCAAGGGCGACTGGGTTTTATACCAGAAAGGATAGGACTGCTTTCAGATAGAAGACTTGGGCTGCCGCCTGGAGGATGAGAGAGGAGGGAGTGAGCCTGGAGACAGGGAGCTCCGTTAAGGGATATAGGTGAGAGAGGATGAGGATCTAAATTGTACTTTCCTTCGAGGTGGAAAGTGTAGTTGTAGGTTCCTTCTGAAGACCCCACTGAAGCCTGGATCATTGTCCATAAAAAACCTAGTTCGGGGCGCCTGGGTGGCTCAGTCGGTTAAGCATCTGACTCTTGATTTTGGCTCAGGTCACGATCTCTGCTTCATATTCTCTCTCCCTCTCCCTTCCCCTCTGCCTTTCCCCTGCTCACATGCCTGCGAGCTCTCTCTCTCTCTCTCTCAAATAAATAAATAAAATCTTTTTAAAAAACTTAGTTTTTACTGACTATAAACAAATTGACTTTTGGGTTGGGAAAAGGGGCAGACAGTGATGACTTCAGATAGTCATCTAAGCTGTTCTTTCGACCAACACAGCGCACGTGGGCTCCACTCCATTTGTAGATGCACAAGGAAGCCACAGAGCCGAGTGGTGAAAAAGAGCCATACAGACATAGACTTGAACCCTGACTCTACTCCTCATTGTAAGCTAGGCCTCTCTGGGCCTCTTTCCTTGACTCTCTGAGCCTTGGTTTCCTCCTCTGTCAAATGGATATAATAATTGTATCTATCTTGTAGGGCGGTTGTAGGAACTCAATTAGGTAATGTACGCACTGCAGTGCCCGGCACACAGGAAGCAGTAATAAGGGTTAGTTTCATCTTTCTCTTCCTTGTTCAGCCGGACCAGGCGAATTGGTCTTTTATAAGATGGCTGATATATAGGCCCCATAGCCCTCTAGCTTGGGCTTTAAGGAAAGCTTCTATTTGAAAGGTGATTTCAGCAGTTTGTTTCCCTCCTAACCAGAACAGAGTGTAAAGTCCACAGATGGAGTTGAGAACAAGCCAGGTTCTCATGGTCCAGAGGGCCTGGTCTGCATGGCTGTCAATTCTCACCAGAAAGCATGGAGCCGGGAAACAAGGCTGGCGGCAGAATCCTGTGGGACTTCGAAGTTAGCCAAGAAAGAGACAGGTGAGCAGGAAAAGGCCCAGCCATGATGGGAGGCCAAGTGGACCTGGCATTTCTGAGAGCTGCTGGGTAGCTGGTGCTGGGAGGGAGACAGGAGGGCCAGGCCTGGAGGACTCCTTGAGTCAAGGTGCACCTCACGCAATGGCTTTTTATGTGATTCTCCCAGAATTAGCATTTGTAAAAGTGAGTCCTGGGAACCCTGATCTGACCAAGATTCTCTGAGAAGATCCTGTGATCGGCCAGTTTGGGAAAGGCTGTTCAGCTCATCCTCTCTTGGAGATTCATATTATACATTTGGCTTGCTGAAGGTTCTAATACACCCTATAGTAAAGAAACCCATTAACTGTGAGAAACTTTGGGTTGAACCTACTAATTTGCCCCCAGAAACCTTTATTTCTTATAAAACTACTACTATTCCTTAATACTAATATTTAGTGAAAAAGAGTTTGAGTGCATGCCAGGCTAATGTCTCCTGGGCACCAGCCTCTTTCTCCAGGGCTGACAGACAGAAGAATCACGTAGAGAAGCCCTTGTCAGTGGCCACCCAAGGGCCCAAATCCCAGGCTGGTGTTGTGTTCTCGACCCATGTATCAGATGGTGCCAGGGATGGGGTCAGAAAGTTGCCCCTGATGGGGCCAACTCCATTGCTTCTGGTATTTCTTCTTTCCAAGCTAGGGCTCCCTTAAGGAGGTTTAAAATCCCTAGTACCTAGAAAATGGCAAAACTAAAGCCCTCGAAGAAGGCTGTCCACTTGACCTAGAGAGAACGGAGCTTCTGGGCCTGCCACAGCGATTCTAGGCTTCTGAGGTAATGAAGGATGGAAAGGGAAAGAATTCAAATATCATTTCTGCAGCCCAAGGGCTCCCTGGGGTTTCCACTTGTCCCCGCACTGCTCCAGCAGGATCAACTCCCTCCTCTGACATGTGAGGTGATGGAAACCCAGGAAAAGCTCAGTGAGGGCACAGTGAGAAGGTAGCCATCTACAAGCCAGGAAGAGGCTTTACCAGAAACCATGCCTTACAGCACCTTGATCTTAGACTTCTAGCATCTAGAACTGGGAGGAAAAAATTTCTGTGGTTTAAGCGACCCAGTTTCTGGTATTTTGTTATGGCAGCCCTAGCAGACTAATACAGTACTATTTCTTCTTCTTTTTTTTTTTTTAAAAAGGTTTTATTTGTTTATTTTAGAGAGAGACAGGGGATGGGAAGGGGCAGAGGGAGATAGAGAGGGAGAGAATCTCTAGCAGATTCCCTGCTGAGCAGAGAACCCGCTGCTGCTGAGCCTAATGCGGGGCTCGATCTCACGACCCTGAGATCATGACCTGAACAGAAACCAAGAGTCAGACGCTTAACCAACTGAGCCACCCCGGCGCTCCCAGTACTGTTTCTTGTAAAGCATACATAACTTTGCCATTTCTTTTCCAAACAACCCCACCTAGAGGACAAAACAGCAGTCTAAACTTGTAAAAGTACATCATGCTTGGCTAAGCTGACACAACCTGGAGTGGCTTAAAAACAGAAATGCAATTTTAATGAAGTAGAAATGAGGCAAAATCGCAATCTCCAAATGATAAATGAAACCAACAAATATTTAATGAGTGCCTAATTTGTACCTGGCTTGGTGCTTGGCCGTAGGGGGCTGGGCTAGGGTTCAATAAAATCTAGTCCCTTCCTTCAAGGAATTCCGTGGCCGAGAGAGACAAGTAAACAAGCATTTAAAAAGCAACGGAGAAGTTCTATGTTACAGAGGTGGGGTGTCTAACGCACTGGTCAGGGTTTGGGAGGTGGGGGGCGGGGTCAGGGAAGGCGCGTCCCAGGGGAGGTGATATGAAACTAAGACTTGAAGGAGAGCAGGACACAGTCGGGTGAAGAGAGTAACTGCTCTAGAAATGGGCAGAACCCAGAGGAATCATACAAGGTCTCTGCCCCAAATGAGCTCTTAGCTCTCAGGAGAGAGACCAGCACACACATAATCACGTTAGGAGGTGCTAAGTGTAAGGACAGAGACGGGGCACAAGCCATTATGAAAGCGCGGAGGTAGGGAGGCACCTACTAAACCCAGCCTCGGGGGTGGTCACGGGAGCCTTCCTTAGAGCAGGGGATGGCAGCTGGGTTTTGGAGGCCAGTGGTCATTGGTCAAGTCAGTTGGGAGCCGGTAAGACCATGCGCAGGCTGAAGAGAATGCCAAGCAGGGGCAACAAGGACAAAGATATACAGGCTGGAGGGGGTCTGACACAGGTAAGAAGTGCAGGCAGCTCGGAATGCTTACCGCACAGGTCTCCAGGGAAGGAGGGGACACGAAGCTGCGAAGTTGCTAGGGGCCAGATCGTGTGGCGCCTCGCGAACCACAGAAAGAGATGGGACACAATCCTGTCTGCCAAGGGGAAATGTGCAAGGGTTTTGAGCAAGGGACAGACCAGATGTGATCGACATTTTAGAAAGATCTCAGTGGCTGCGGTGTAAAGACTAGTGTCATGGCTCCAAGTGCAAGACTAGAGGCAGGGAGACCTTTGAAGAGGATGGCGATGGTCCAGAGAGCAGTGTTGCTAGCCTAAATTAAGGCAACCACACTGTGAAGAGGGAAAAAGGCAAGAGACTTCAGAGCCACTGTCGTTGCAGAATTGATAGAACCTGGTTACAGATTAGAGATGGAAGGGAAGGAAGAGGCAGGTGTCACGGAGTATTCTAGGGTTTCTAAGTTGGGCAACTGGATGGTTGGGGTGTTGTCATTCACCAAGATCAGGCGTCGCAGAGTTCCTTTTCCCAATTTTCTGTTTTTACAGGTGAGGAAACTAAACTTGCCCAACATCATTCAAAAAGTGAGTGACCACTGGCACTACAAGCTGATGTCTTCGGATTCTTTGCCAACTAATTGTTTCGTGCACACCCGCATGTGTACACACACGCATGGATTCGGTTTTGGATATGCCTGTGGAGCATGGCAGTGGAGATGATCTAGAATGAGTAGGTCTGGAACAGGGAAGAGGAACCTGGACTAAAGCTAACGATCGTGGAGGTGGAGTGAAAAGCAAAGCCTACCATGGTAGTTGAGGTCATAGCAGGTGGGGTAGATGAGATGCCCGAGGAGGGACGCACAGAGCGAGATGAGGTGTGGAGATAGTGACAAACAAGACCTCACAAGCCCTGACCTCCTAGAAGTCACACACAGAAATGTCTGTCCCCTGAGCCCATGCTCCTAAGCCTCTCTATTTCATACCACTTGGACTCACACAAATCCTTTGTATTGTTTGGACTGAAGCACAGACCGTGGCTTTAATTTAAAATATAGTTTTGCGAACAATTTATTTTCCAGACGTTTATCTTCTGAGGCCATTTCTCATTGTCAGAAAAAAATCAGAGGCATCTATGTTTGAATCGGCACCTTCCATTACTCATTTTTATTGATGATGATTTTTTTTTTTTTTACAGTTGAAACATGAAAAGAATTTTAAAACTTGAAACGTGTACCCAGAGAATGGACCACATTACAGGTTGGCTTCAATTTTCACACATTCCCTAAGCACTCTTTTACCTTTATATATTTAATCCATCCATTCATTTGCTCATCCACTCATCAGGTATTTATTGAGAGCAGTTTGGGTTCTAGGCACTGTTCTAGGCCCTAAGGAATTAAAACAGTCATTCAGCTCCTATGTCACCATATCTCAAATTTTTGCCTTTTCCAGGACCTACACAGTAGGGAAAGCTTTACTTATCTGGAGTCTTGTTTTTCCCTTGCTCTGAGTTTCTTGGCCACCTTCAGCAAAAAGGGAGGCTCTGTCAGCTACTCACTTTTAATCGTTAGATAAGACTATAGGAAATAACGTGGAAATTTATTTTATTGGTTGAAATGAAGCCACAGTTCCAGAAGTGGTTTCCCTTTTGATGGTTATGAGCTACACTTGGAATTTTAGAGTGCAAAGACCAGGCTGTGTCTGAATTATTAACCATCTACCCTATCAGTATGTTACAATTTCAAGAGAGCCTAATTCAGCTGAAAATAATGCCAAACTAGAAGATTCCTGGAAGCTTTGAGATGCGTATATGAATCCTGTAAGCATCCCGATCTTTCTCGTTGTGTGACCAAATCTGGGCAATATTTGAGCCTAAGACTTAACTCTGGGGAAGTAAATTTTTCTTTTGTGCAATGTCTCAAGAGCCACTATCAGTAATATAATATGGAAAGAGGATTGAGATGTGTTCTGGCTGATTACACTAGACACTTAATGAGAATGGTTTAGTCTAAGTGATGGTATTCTTGTTGGTTAATCCAAATTGATCAGATACCAGATGAATTTTTTTTTTGGTTTGAAAAAAGCTGATGAATCTGTTTTCTGGACTAGTTGTGTCTTACTGCTCTCTGAATAGCTAACGGATTATTCCCCACTTGCTATCACCACCACTCCACCACGTAACAAAAGCCTGCTGCCAACATATAAATGGATTCGGATTATGAGACCCACAACTGAAATAATGCCGAAGTGTCTGATCATACCAGCAATCAATATGTACATGTAACAGGTTATAACACAGAGGCTGAGCTGGAATTTTGGATAGAATGTGAAACCGTGTGTTTCCTCTAATTAGGGAGCATGTCAAATTAAATACATTTAAATGTTGATGTTCTGCTTAAAACTGGAGAGAGAACTTCCAGTAAAATGGATGTAGTATAATTTAGCATATGCATATAAAACGCACTAAAATGCAGGCTCTGTGAGGACGGGAACATTTATCTGGTTCCCTGGCATGTCCTCAGTGCCTCACATAGTATTTGGCACATGGTAGGCAGTCAATAAACATTTTTTTGGATAAACGAATGGATACAAGTATCACGAAGATTAACCTGATTCCCTCCCTCTCTCTTCAGGCAGACCAAATTTCTGTTTCGTGAATAAGCCAAGCTACTCATCCCACTGGGATTTTGCATCTTTCCTTGCTGCTATCTGGAATGCTCACTCCCAGAAAATTAGGCCCTTGACTCCCCTGCTTACACATAGGGCCTTGGCTGGTGTCTGCATCTGGAATTTTGGTATGTACCAGGCAGATGGTGCCCACATGACCAGCCCTCAATAAAAACTCTGTGCACTGGGCCTCCAATGGGCTTCCCTGGTAGACATTTCACACGTGTGGTCACACTTCTTGCTGGGGGAAATAACCATGTCCTTTCCAAAGAGAAAGGACTCTTGGAAGCTTACACCTGGTTTCCTCCAGATTTCTCCCCCTGCACCTTACCCCCTGCTGACTTTGTTCTGTATTCCTTTGCTATAAGGAATCTTAGCCATGAGCAAGACTACCTTCTGAATCCTGTAAGTCCTTCTAGTGAATCACCAAATCTGGGGAGGGGCTTGGCTACTCTCGACATATCTTCCACTGTACACTCATCACATTTCACGAAATAAACAACCTAGCCTCAGATCCACCCCAGGCTCTAAGCTCCAGGAGGCTTCATTCACCACAGTATCCTCAGCACCTAGCAGGGTGCCTGGCAAAGTAGGGATATTTAGACTATTCAGAGTATACAATAATGAAAGAACAAATAAATAGAGAACTAAGTGTGGGGAATAAAAACCTGAGACTACGTTTGCAAACTCATTGTTAAAGATAAAAGAATGGTTAAACTGAATTAATATTGGTTCTGGGGGCGCCTGGGTGGCTCAGTCGGTTAAACGTCCAGCTCTTAGTTTCGGCTCAGGTCATGATTTCAGGGTCATGTGATTGAGCCCTGTGACAGGCTCCGTGCTCAGCAGGGAGTCTGCTTGTCCCTCTCCCTCTGCTCTTCCCCCCCTGCTCGTGCATGTTCTCCCTCTCTGTCTCTCTCAAATAAATAAATCTTTAAAAAAATATTGGTTGATTTTTACACCTCCAGGTCCAACAATTTCTGGTACAATACATGTCTATAATCATAATAAGAGCTAATTGGAAAAGATGATCTAATACATTCAGCTTTTTTCTCTTGCATTTAGCACCTGGCATATAGATGGCACTAAAATAGGGTTATTTAGTAAACAAATTAATGAAGATATATATCAAGTTCAACCTCTATAATGAAATTGCTACATTAGTTTGCTCTCGGAATAAGAAATCAGTCTGGACTGTGAAAATCCATTTGTTAGCAAGTCATGACAGATTTGCATATCTTTTCTGAAAAACTTGTCTGTATTTCATAGAAGCACTGACTTTTTTTTTTTTTTTTTTGGACAAGATTTCTAAGGTTCTAGCTCTTTTTTTTTTTTAATTTTATTTATTTTTGACAGAGAGAGAGCACAAGCAGAGGAAGCAGCAGGTAGAGGCAGAGGGAGAAGCAGGCTCCCCACTGAGCAGGGAGCCCGATGCGGGGCTCCATCCCAGGACCCTGAGATCATGACCTGAGCCGAAGGCAGACGCTTAACCGTCTGAGCCACCCAGGCGCCCCAGGTTCTAGCTCTTAATCTATTTATTGTAATGATGAGGAAATAAAGGTCCACAGAGGGAAAGAGCTTACCCAAAGTCCCAAGGAATCAGGGTACCCTCTTCAATGTATGAGGGGTGTTAGGGACTAAGTTGTGTCCCCCCAGATTCATATGTTGAAGTCCCACCCACACCCCCATACCTCAGAATGTGACTGTATTTGGCGACAGGGTCTTTAAAGAGATGATTAAGTTAAAAGGAAGCCATTACGGTGGGCCCTAATCCAAACAGAAAGGTGTCCAAATAAGAAGAGGAAATTTGGGGGTGCCCAGGTGGCTCAGTCAGTTAAGCGTCTGCCTTCAGCTCAGGTCATGATCCCAGGGTCCTGAGATCGAGCCCTGCGTGGGGCTCCCTGCTCAGCAAGGAGCCTGCTTCTCCCTCTCCTTCTGCCCCTTCCCCCCTCCTTGCGTTTTCTCTGTCTAAAATAAATAAAATCTTAAAAAAAAAAAAAAAAAAGAAGAGGAAATTTGGACGCACAAAGAGAAGTGGGGATGTGTGATCACAGAGGAGAGTCCATGTGAGGACATGGCGAGAGAGTGGCCATCTGCAAGCCAAGGAGCTAGGCCTCTAAAGATATCGAACCTGCTGACACATTGATCTTGGACTTCTGGGCTCTAGAACTGTGAGAAAATCAGTGTCTGCTGCTTGAGTCACGCATCGGTGCTATTCTGTTATGGCAGCCCCAGCAAACTAATACAAGGCTTTTCTTCTCCTCCAGGTGACCACCTTTGCGACACATCCCTGTCGGGTCAGAGAAAAGAGAAGGCAGCTGGCCGTCAAAGATTCTAGGAGCGCTGCGCAGCTTATCCCTCCCTCCAGCTGCCCTGTCAAATTTCAGGCCGGAGAAGCCAAGCCAGCCAGTGGGGGCTGCAATGGGGGCTGGGGAGGAGGCTGCCTGGCCAGCCCGTTTGCAGGAGGCCCGCTGTGCGCTGGTTATTAGCAGGCAGGTTCCTGGAGATGGCAGCATTAGCTAATGATTACTCCTTCAGGCAGTCTAGCTGCCTTTTTGCTTTTTCCCTAACACTCTGCAGCAACGGGAGGATAAGCAATGAGCCCAAATAAAGCAAGGACCCTTGCCAGGGCCATATGTTTCTAACCGGGGTGGGGAGGCCTAGCAGAGCTTATAGAAAGAATCTCTTGCCCTTGGCTAACTTCCATACCCCTTACCCCCCACGCAGCCCTTTAGCAGAGCCAGGCTGTCTGGGGGACAATGAGGCCACTGCATCACTCAGTATGGGTTGCAAATTCCCCATTTCAGCGATCCTGGTGAACTCACAGGCCTGCCCACCCCCTTGCCCCCCCCCCACTCCGGGGCAACGGACTGTGCATCATTCTGGCTCCGGGCTTGCGTTCCCACTGAACACTCCATCTGGAAGGCCCACCTTCCCGTTGTCTAATTCCGATCCCTCAGCTACTTCCAGGCTGGACTAAGTCCCTGTCCTCCCCCACATTTTATGTATGTTAATCACTGCTCCGTCAAGGCTTCTCCCCCCCCCGCCCCAACACGACCCCGCTCCTCACACCCCCACCGGCATTTGTGCTTCACCTATGGCGTGTGTCACTGGATATAGTCCCAAGTCACCTGCAATTCTCTGAACTTAGTAGGTGTTGAATATACACGTAGAAGTGAATTTAAATCCTGCATGGCACCTCAGTGAGTTTCTGAGAAAACCTAAAAATAACTACCTTGCGATTATTTTCCGTCACCACTGAAATGTCAGTCAAGGGCCCGAAGGAGGAGCTAGCTGCTCTCTGTGAACTGTTCCAGAAGGCGGCCAAGGAGCAGGGGCTGGAGGACAGCCCAAAACGCCCCTCACAGGGTCCCTGCCCTGCAAGTGCTCAGAGCGCTGAGGAAGACACAGCGCGGAGCGCTGCAGGGAGGGGTGGGCAAGGGGAGGCGGAAGCGGGTGTGCGGGGGCAAGGGGAGGCGGAAGCGGGTGTGCGGGGGGGCAAGGGGAGGCGGAAGCGGGTG
>NW_023270175.1:27509882-27550839 GCF_011800145.1 Mirounga leonina
GGGGGGGCAAGGGGAGGCGGAAGCGGGTGTGGGGGGGGCAAGGGGAGGCGGAAGCGGCGGGGAAGACCGTCGGGGCGCGGAGGGCAAGGCGTGGGTCCCGAGCACCCCGCCCAGCCCGGGTTCTGCAACTGCTGCTTTGCCCGGATCATCTTGCTCCGACGCCTCCAGCGGCCCCGTGAAGCGGGTACCGGTACCGCACCCACTTCTGACGCCACACGGACTTGCCCGGCACCGCACACCCGAGAAGGGCGTGCGGGCGGGGTTTGGACCCGGGTCAGTGAGACTCCAAGGGGCCGCACTGTTCACCGCTGCGCTGAAGTGGCGTCTGCGGCACCGAACACCAGCGTCACCTAATGCTTCGGCTCTGATTTCGTGGTGACTCGCAGTTCTCCGGCAGGAGTAGCTGCGTCTGCCCCTCGGAGTCAAGGGAGAGCGGAGGGGCACCTGCAGGAGAAGCCAAAGCAATCCCTACGTGCCATCGTCTGGGGCCTTCCTCCTCCCACCCGAGCTCTGAGGGCCTTTGTGAGCCGGTCCTGCCGCCTTGAGGTCAAAATTGAGGGAATGCACCCTTGGGAGAGGAACGGCGCCCGCTCGGGGTTCCCACGGCCTTTCCGAAGCAAGAGCCGGACCTTTCTAGCCACGGGAGCCGGGCCACTGAACTGGTCCACGGAAACACAGAAGGCTCCTGGGTCCGCATGCCCGGCAGCCAAGTTCTCAACTCCCTCCCGTTGGGGCTCTCAGACCCCGTCTTGTCAGGCACCGCGGTCTAGGGGCTGAGACGAGCGGGTCTGCTCTCCCATCACACAGGAAACACGAGGCCTCCTTAAAGCGGCCCCTCCCGCTGCCTGCCCCGAAGCATTCTGGGCCTGCGGCTCCTTCGGCTTTGCAGCAAGTTTTGATTACAAAACCTCTCAGAAGCAAAACCATTTATCCTTGTTAAAGGACGCAGCCAAAATCGATATATGCATTCTATCTTATATAACAGTCATTTCATTCATGCTAATTAAATAATAGATCCACAATCAATTATTTGGCTATTTACTAATGCAAAATAATGAAAGTGGCTCATGTGCATAAATTCACGCCCCCCCCCCCCCCCTTTAATCATCTCGGGATGGTCTGCACAGACTTTAATACAAATGTGTTCACACTTCAGGGCTGCGCGCACAGCAGTAACTCTTTCGGGCCGACGGGCAGCACAGACCTGATCGCAGACCTTCCGTGAAGAGGGTAAAGATGTGGACTGCACACAGCCCGCCCTCAGTTTCCAAGGCAGGTTAGTCTAAGTCACTATTGGCCTTGGGTTCATGAGAAGCACATTTCGGGTTAATTGTAGATCCCCAGACCAAGGGCGTGGGATAACATCCCGAAGCTGGTGAGACCACTTCTGCTTTAGGATCGCCAGCTCCTTACTTCCTGCAACAGATTGGGAACGCTGCATATGCCAAGCGAACATCGGTGTCCTGACATCTCCTTAGGGCTCGTTTCAAACTGGCCACCTTCCCTATACAATGCCGTTATGGCACCTGGCAGAGCGGGAGCTATTGATAGTAAGCAAAGCAGGCCACTGCTCCTGCAGACATCTCAAGTGGGCTTTCCTCATCACCTGTCTCTCTGGACAAGCAAGCGAGGGACGACTCAAGTTCTAATATAGGCCGAGGAGAAAGGAAACGTATGCAGCAGCTACAAAGGCCCAGCTGGCTGATCCCAGGCCGTGGGGCACAAGAGGAACGGGATGATCTTGAACCCTGCTCAGTGCAGTCCTGCCTGCCTCACTCTGTGGCTTAATCCTGGGCTCTTCATCGCTTCCTCTGTCCTCCTCCTTGAGTGCAATGTGTAGGAGTGCAAAGGGTATGGTCTCCAGCACGAACAGACCCGGACTGGCGGTGCCACTTGGGAGCTGGGTGACTTGGGGCAATGACGTCACTTCCCCGAACTTCAGTTCCTCATCTGTAAATTGGGGGTGCTGCAGGTTTGTCCTGAGGCTCCGAGGAGATGATTCAAAGAAAGCAGCTGACACATGATAGGACTGCAGTAGATGGCAGTTGTCGCTGCTTATACTGCAGGTCAGGACCCTGCATTTCACCTTTTGATTAGCACACTTGTTTCATGAATAAAAGTAGCCTTTGATGAGTCCTTGCTATCTGCCAGGAACTGTGCTGGATACTATGTGTGCCTTATTGGGCCATACGAGGGTGCGTGCGGGTTGAGGGCGGGGGGGACGATGATTATTGTAATTAAAGGAATAAGCTGACTCCTGAACTTCTGCCAACCTCAGCGACCGTTATTCATCTTGGAAATGTTCGTGTCAGAGTCCCGAGACAAGGCACAGTTAATCCAGATCAAAGTTATTTACATGGTAGTTCACCTAACACATCTGCCCTCCTTCAAAAGTCCTTGTGTTCATCCTCAGCTGAACAGGCGGAAAGGCGCTGCTGTGTGGTTTGGATGAGTGTGCGTGCACGTGCACACTCATGCCGAAGGGGAAGGCGAGGAGGAAGAAAGCCCTTTGCAAGCGTCTGAAACGTAGTTGCCTCCCGTTACTACAAAGAAATGTTGCGGTGCCTGGGTGGCTCAGTCGTTAAGCGTCTGCCTTTGGCTCAGGTCATGACCTCAGGGTCCTGGGATCAAGCCCTGCATCGGGCTCCCTGCTCTGCGGGAAGCCTGCTTCTCCCTCTCCCACTCCCCCTGCTCGTGTGTGTGTGTGTGTGTGTGTGTGTGTGTGTGTTCCCTCTCTTGCTGTCTCTCTCTCTGTCAAATAGATAAATAAAATCTTTAAAAAAAAGTGAAAAAAAAAAAAAGAAATGTAAAGTTCCTTCCTTTGGGTTCCGGTATTGATTCCTGGGAATCCAGAACCAGGCATCCCCCTTAAAGAACTGAGACTCCAGAACTCCCCAGTGTGGGGGAGATAGAGTGTTGGGGGATGTGGTCAAAACAAAAGAAGAAGTAAATGGAGCATTCACTGCAGATTAGAAGACTGAGGGCTAGCAGGTTTGCCTTTGTCCACACCATCCCACCTCATCCTGGATTCCACTTGAACTCAATGTCAAGGCTTCCAGTTCTATTCCTGTAAACAAATATACCACAGGGACTTTGTCAACAGGTCCCTGAGTCGATGGCTACAAGCCAAAGAAAACGTGGAACAATAGAACATGGACAGGACAAAATGAAAGCTAAACTTTCTTCCAGCTTCTAGGAACATGTGTCTGGTCACACACTGCATTATCACAGGTCCTGGGTCAAAATCCTGAACATGCAGATTTATGTTCCTCTCTGGCTCTGATCTCAGCAGAATCACCATGTTAAGTGTGCCTGAAAGAACCCCCAGGGGGTTAATTTAAGTCAATGAGAGGGCCCTTGCCAATGCTTTTTATGGCCCTTGAGATTTAATATCCTCTATGAGGCTGTCTGGTCCTCCCTCACTTGCCATTCAGCTCTTATTAATGATTACTTATGAATTTGACAAAGGTCGCAGAGCCAGTTTTTTACTCTCATTACCAAACTCAGTCATCACCTTTGAATTGCACAGTACTGCTCGCCCAGAGCCCCCGAGCACTTCACCACTCCTGGGACCGCTGTGAAAATGTGCAAGGTCAGAGGCTTTGAACAGGCCACTGAGGCAGCAGGCTAGTCAGGAGGCATGCTGCCCTCCACGCTGTTAAAGCCCCTGGTAACTCAGACTCAAAAAGCAAATAGTGCGTTTCTGTGTGATGTCTGCCCCAGAGCAGCGGCTGGGGCTGGGGCCCTTCACTGTCCAGCACCATGTCTGTCGTAAAAGCCCTCCCACTGGGGCGCCTGGGGGCCTCAGTCGGTTGAGCGTCCAACTCTTGATTTCAGCTCAGGTCATGATCTCAATCAAGGTCCTGGGATCGAGCCCCGCCCTGGGCTCCGCACTCAGTGGGGAGTCTGCTCCAGATCCTCTCTCTCCCTCTCCCTCCGACCCTCCCTCTGCACTCTCTCTCTCAAATAAATAAATAAATCTTGAAAAAGAAAAAAAGCAGTCCCATCATCAATGCCCACCAAAGTGGCACCAAGTGTCCTCTTACTGATCAAATCCGGAGATTTCTTTTTAATTTTTGAAAGATTTTATTTATTTATTTGACAGAGACAGTGAGAGAGGGAACACAAGCAGGGGGAGCGGGAGAGGGAGAAGCAGGCTTCCCGCGGAGCAGGGAGCCCGATGCGGGGCTCTATCCCAGGACCCTGGGATCATGACCTGAGCCGAAGGCAGACGCCCAATGACTGAGTCACCCAGGTGCCCCTGGAGATTTCTTTTTTTTTAAAAAGATTTTATTTATGAGAGAGAGAGGGAGAGAGAGAGAGTGAGTGGGGGGAGAGGGACAAGCGCACTCCCCACTGAGCAGGGAGGCCGATGCAGGACTCAGTCCCAGGGCCCTGAGATCAGGACCTGAGCCAAAGGCAGATGCTTAACCGACCGAGCCACCCAGGCACCCCCCGAGGAGATTTTTCAACTTCAAAAGACCTGTTGCCAGTATTTGGCAATGAGACCCACGCCTTGCTCTTCGATACTCCCACTCGGCTTTCCTGAGGTCACATCATCCTGCTCATCTTTCCAACTTCTCCACCTTCTCCTCTGTCTCCTTCGCTGCCCCATTTTCTACTTCCTAACTCCTAATTGTAGGCGGTAGCCAAGGTTCTGTCAACATCTCTCTTCAGTTCGTCCTGTCTTTCTCTGGAGATCAGTGCTATCTAGTAAAACTTTCTGCCATGATGGAACTACACCTCCACTTCTACACCTTTGCTGTCCATTGTGGTAGCCACGAGTTACATACAGCGATTGAGCAATTAAGTGTGATTAGCGTAACCGATTTTAAATTTCATTTAATGACAATTGATTTAAACTTAATTAGCCACACGTGGCTACTGCCTAGCTTGCGGGATAGCGCAGCTCTAGACTCTTGCATGTGGCAGTCTGATCCCTTCGCGTGGCTTCGGGTGGCACTTCCATGTTTATGACTCCCCAGTGTCCTTTGACTTGATATCCAACTGTAAGTGCAAGAATTGCACGGATCCCACCTCCAGTAAAATCTCTACTTATAGGCCCAGCACATACAATAAGTACTTGTTAAATGACAGGTTGCCTAAAGACAGTGAGTGAATTTTAATTTCATCCATTCTTGTGAGTACTAGATTTTTGGGCTGAGAGTAAGACTGTTCAGACAAAGAGCAAATCAGTTTGTTGGCTGTAAAAGACAGAACCTATGCTCTTCTCCAAGTTTATTACATTCCAACACCACGTGTAGGACCCGAAGGGCTTAGATTCTGTCCTTGGGGGAGCAGCGGAGTGTTGGGGGGAAGACCTTGATATTTGCAGTCAGAATGTCTGGGTATGAATCCCAGCTCTCCCACTTACGAGATGTAAACGTGGGTGAGCTTCTTCATTGTAAAATGGGGATAGTAATCGTACTTACTTCATAGATCAATTGTGAGGATTAGGTGAGGTAATGTGTCAAACTGTACCTGGGGCAATGTCTGGCATACGACAATGGTGATAGTAACAGCTAATACTGACCTGGGGCACAAGCCTCCTGAGCTCACTAAATCTGCGTTAGACATGTCATCCATTAGCCCGTGGGATTTCAAGATAGTCTGGATTGATAACAGGATAGTTCCCCAAATGGCTGAGCTACTCCATCATACTTCACTATAAGTAGAGACAACTGGAGCCCCTTGCTTAGCTCACAGCAAGCTTGGGAAAAATATGTATATGTTCACATACTATATAAATACATATTATATTGCATATGTATTTTATATAATATATAAACATGTACATATATATGTATATATATATACACATATACATAAAGCTATTCTCTTCCAAGCTTGCTATGAGCCAAGCAGAGGGCTCCACTGTCTCTAGTTAAAGTCTATCTATCTAGACATATAAGTCTACATTACACATATCATATTATATATTATATGAGGTATATTATATGAGATACATATCCTAAACAATGGAGGGGTTTTCCCTATTTGAGTGAATCCTTAATACCTATACCTCTACTTGGGAAACCTGTGTGTCCTTGTTGGTTTGGGGACAGACACATGGCTCACTCCACAAGTATGTGCAGTCCTTCTATGTCACACGTACTATATTCACAAAACTGTGGCTGTTGTACCCACAGACACTGTGTCTCTTGTATAGCAAGTAAGATAATTGGATGCTAAGACCTTAAAGTCAACATTCATTTTTGGCTTGAATGTTCTGGTACCAATTAGCATCTTCATTCATAGTATTATCCTCTATCCTAAATCATGACTCTTCACATGGGGGCTGCTTCAGTGGGTACAAGAAAGTTGGCACCCCTCCCCTGGTGCGCCACCTCCTCCCACATTCAAGTCACCAGCTGCAAAACAAGGCCTTCCATTCTTTTTCCACATGGTGAGCTGCAGTTATGTGCTATATCCAGTGCTAAGAATACATCCTCAGCAATGGGACAGCATTGTCCCTCTTGTATTTATTGAGTAGAGAGAACACAGAGCCGGGGAAGTGGCTGAATCAGGACAGCATAAGTACAATAAGTGCTCACACTGTCAGCTGCTTGCTCTTTAGAAAGAAGCAAGTGGTTATCAGCCAGATACCTTGCTTTCCACCCCGTGCCTGAGGCCCAGTAGGAAGGAAGACACTGTCAAGTCTATGGATCCAGTCCTTCCAAGCCAGCCTTTCCCCCCCCTGCATGAGTAGCATTTTTGGCTCATACCCTGAGCTAAGAGGCCCCTTCCTTTGCCCAGGAGGCCTCAGATCCGGGGCCCCATGAGAACAGTCCAGCAGCACAGAAACAAACTATGATCAGGCAGCGTGTCAACCCTGAACCTGGGCCAACGGACTCTTGGCAGCTTTTCCAGATGAAACCATGTGTAATTAACCCTCTGATACTCTAGCTGAATCAAATCGAATTCTATTGTTCCGCCTGAAATAAAATCTGGGGATAGGGGCGCCTGGGTGGCTCAGTCGTTGAGCGGCTGCCTTCGGCTCGGGTCGTGATCCCAGAGTCCTGGGATCGAGCCCCACATCGGGCTCCCTGCTCAGTGGAGAGCCTGCTTCTCCCTCTCCCTCTGCCTGCCTCTCTGCCTACTTGTGCTTTCTCTCTCTCTCTGTCAAATAAAAAAAAAAAAAAAATCTGGGGATAGAGCAAACCTCTCTTGCCGATGCAAACACCCAACTTTTTACAAATAGATCAACAGTTAATAGGTACGCACCCTTAGGCACGCTGCTCAACGTCTTAGCGCAGAGGTTGGCAAACTACCGCCCAAAGGTCAAAGCCAGTGCGCTGCTGTCTGTTTTCGCTTGGCCACGAGGTAAGAATGGTTTTTACATTTTTTAATGGTTGAAAAAAAAATCAAAAGGAGAGTAATAGTTCACGATAGATGAAAATTATATGAAATACAAACTTCACGGTCCAGAAGCGAAGTTTTGTTGGAACACAGCCATCCCCATTTGTTTCGGTATTGTCTGTGCTTGCTTGCAAACTGAGTTGTTGGAGCAGAGATGGCAAAGCTGAAAACACCTGCTGTCTGGCCCTCTATGGAAAAAGTCTGCCAACCCCTCTCTCAGTGTTCCAATAGCCTGTTTTATAACATGCTATCCTTAACTCTACCTTTACCTGAAGAGTTTTGTAGGGATCAAATTAGAGGATGCGTATAAATGTGCCTTCTTGCGGGAAAGAAATCTGGGGTCCCCTGAGAGATGGCTGTTAGCTTCGTCTTTTCAATTAGTTCTTTCACGATAATGGCAAGGATCTATTCAATGCAATAAACACGTACTAAACCTCCCAATGGCAAAGAAAAATGAAGTCAAGAGTTGGAGGGATCTTGCTTTGGATATCAGCTCTAGCCCGTGCTTAATATGTAACTCAGAGAAGACCTGTGACTTTGCGGAAACTCTTTCCTGATCTGTGATTGTAAGACGGGTTAATAATATGTCTCCTCATTTAGTGTTCACAGCGGTCCGGGGCTTTACTTGGCTATGTCAAAGTGCTTCTTAAATGCAAAAATGAAATCCCTGCCATGCCAGTGGGATTATTATTTCATGTACTATCTCTCCCTTACTCGCTTGCTTAGTAACCCCTTCAAAACTGCCAGAACTGTGAAGCGTGGCTTCCCCTTACAGAACGTACACATGCTGCTTTCCTTCACATAGGATTCTGTGGTCGTGTCCCCTCGTATACACTCCACCAGCTTGTTCGACATGGAAAGCCAGACTCCAGGCACCCTGCTCCAGTCTCCGTGTGTCACACAGCAGAAAGCACCCAAGCCAGATTTCAAAACAAATCAAAGCATAGAATCTGAATTCGAGATGGCCTGGAGATTTCCAGAAAAAAATGCAGCCACGTGGAAATGGGCCAGTGCTATGTCAGATGGGCTTGGGTTCGAATTCCCACTCTGCCCCTTACAGCTGAGAGGCCTGGAACAAGTCCTAATCTCTAACAGTAAGTTTGTGCTTGCTACCTGCTAGGTGATCGATAAATACTTACTGGATAAATGAACGAATGACTCTCTGACGTGCTCTCTCTTAAGAGGCCATTAACTTTATCATCTCATAGAGACAGAAGATCCAGAAGGCTAACGTCTGCAGAGCGGTCAGTTCACTGATAACAAAATGACGTGGAGTACAGGAAACAGTTTCCAACCTCCTCACTGACATCATTTCAGTGCAAACCTATTTCTCTTCGCTGTTGCTAGTCAAAATGCTGTTAGAAACCATATAATGCAGCCCATATTAAGGGAGATTAAGCATCGTTTTGACATTGCATGTGATTTAGACGAAGGCACAGCTGAGATGGCTGATGTTTCCTTACACTGCAGCAAATTAAAGTGTCTATTTTCCCCAGCAGGTACGTGAATACCGTAAATCCAATGAATGCTAATGACAGCACGTGCCTACAAAGAGAACAAAGTGAATGAGGGAGGTTGTTCCTATTATAATCTGCTCACAACTTCCCATTGCCTCAGCGAGAGGGAGGCGGTTTCTTTTTCTTCTTCTTGAAATGAGGCGATCAATAATCTCACTCTTATCTTCCATGTCTTTTACCAAAGATAGACAGAAGCTCCACATAAGCCCATTCTGAGCAGAGTACACTGAACTTTGTTCTCTGGCATTCAACTATGCTTCTCAAACTTTAATGTGTGTACAAATCCCCTGGGAATCTTGTTAAAATGCAAATCCCCACTCAGGATGTCCTGGGTGGGCCTGAGATCTGACATTTCCATGGGCCACGCTTGGAGAAGTATGGCCCTATGGATACTTCAGTCTTTCTCTGGTATCAACAGTAGCGACTTGATGGGATCAGTGACCATCAGGAGGGCCATGCAAATTCCTTTTTTTTTCTTTCTTTGAGAGAGCGAGTGAGAAAAAGAGAGGGAGAGAGAGCGCACGCACAAGCGAGTGGGAAGGGGTAGGGGCAGGGGCAGAGGGAGAGACAGAATCTCCAGCAGCCTCCACGCCCAGCGCAGAACCTGACTGGGGCTCGATCTCACGACCCTGAGATCATGACCTGAGCCAAAATCAAGAGTTGGACGCTTAACCGACCGAGCCACCCAGGCGCCCATGGTGTATGATGATTACAAGCAGAGGTGTCAGTCAAAACGGACATGGGTATCTAGGCCCAGCCATTCACTAGCTGTGGGACCCTGGCCAGGGCATTTAACTCTTCTGAACATCAGTGTTCTCATCTGTGAAAAGCGATAACACTTGCAGACGGGAGCTTGGAAGGGTTGACACTAGAGACATAGGGCAGAGGCTGGCAATGATCACATCAGCATAGCTAAGGGTCATCTTGGCCCCGGAAAACCTGGCTGCATTTAAGACCCACGCTAGGGGCGCCTGGGTGGCTCCGTCGTTAAGTGTCTGCCTTCGGCTCAGGTCATGATCCCAGGGTCCTGGGATCGAGCCCCGCATCGGGCTCCCTGCTCCGCGGGAAGCCTGCTTCTCCCTCTCCCACTCCCCCTGCTTGTGTTCCCTCTCTCGCTGTATCTCTCGCTGTCAAATAAATAAAATCTTAAAAAAAAAAAAAGACCCACGCTAGCTGGCCAACTAAGCTTCCTCATTGGCAGTTTCCTCTGTGGGGATACCTGCTCAGAGACAAGCCCTCTAAAGGTATTTCAAAGCTTCCAAGGTTTAGGACTTGGCCCTTAGCCACTGCCATCAGCCCCACCAGGGGTAGCATCATCTCAGACTACCTTCTCTGCTGCCACAGCCACTCTTGCAGGCCTGGCTATTTAGGCACCTATCATTTTATCTTCAGACACCATCAAATGCTTTAAAAAAATCTGGCAACATTCTTCTCTCTATGGGATTCAGAAAGTTCTACAGTTCTAGGCATGCATTATCTAATGTGTAAGCTCTGGAATAGGCCATTGTCACACCTCTTGAGCTTGTGTGCTGTTCAACGTCAGGATGGAGGGCACCCTTGGGGATTAGTGGCCAGAGTGGCTCTTCTCAGGGTGCTAGTAATATTCTGCTTCTTCATCTGGGTGCTCCTTATTTAGGTGTGTTCAGTTCGTAAACATGAATCACCAGTTATATGTGTACTCTTCTGTATGTGTGTTATACTTTATTATGAATTTTATTTTTTAAAGATTTTTTATTTATTTTAGAGGGGGTGGGTAGGGCAGAGGGAGAAACCCAAGCAGACTCCGCACCGAGTTCAGGGCTCGATGTGGGGTTCGATCTCACGACACTGAGCAGTATGGTAGGGTGGTTAAACATGTGCGCTTTGGTGTCAGGTCCAGGTTCGAATCCTTGCTCTGTACCACTTACTAGCTATGTCTCCTTGCACACGTTACTTCAACTCTGCCTCAGTTTTGTTATAAATGGGTCAGGTTGTTAGGATTAAAAAAGATAATATTTGCAGAGTGCACTTAGCCCACTGCCTGGCACAGAGTAAATACTCAGTAAGTAATTATTATTACAACATTATAATGCCCCTGTCTTGGAAAAATCAATAGGATGGAATGGAGAAATTTCCTGATGTAAAGTTAGGGCTTGATAAATGCTGTTATTATCTTTAGACCACTGTTCCAGAGATTCACACTGGTGTGGGAACATTTGGCCCACAGGGCAGCTGAATATTTTCCTGACTAGCTGGGGTATCATTTGGACTTGTAAAGGAAGGAAAGGAAAAAGTGACTATAAATTATTTCCCCTGAAAAGGTCTTGCAAAGCCCCCCTGGGACGGGGCCCAGCTGACCCATGCTGCCTACCTGCAATCGATCATCTGGTTCCAGGGAGAATCTACAGCGAAAGTGGAACATTTTACCCAAGTGTATCCCTGAAACCTCAGCCTGGATTTCTCTCACTTTATGTTCATTCATGCAGTTATTCATTTGCATCTCTCCTTTAGAACATGACTTCCCCAAATGTGTTCCCCAAAACAATGGTCTTTGAAAACAGATTATTCAGTGGAAGAAAACAGTTACGTAGTCAGATGAGGTGGAGATTCTGCATGCTATACGCCTCCTGAGATCTGTAACTTACATTGGCCTATTAGAGGCTCTGAAAAACCCCTGCCATTCATTTGATCACTTATTCATTTGTTCATTTAATAAAATATGCACTTACTCTTTGCCAGTCACTATTCTAGACACTGGGGGGAATATAGCAGGGAACAAAACCACCCCACAGGGCACTGTCTCACCCAGTGTTTTCCAAATGCATTCTCTTTGTAGAGACCCTTCATGATTTGACATCTCCCAATCACCCCACTCTCACTACAGCTGAGATGAATATCTCGAGGAATGTGCTTTGTGCCACTCGGTCCTCTCCCCTCAGCCCCCTCCTGCCTCACTAGCCCCATTCTTCCGTCTAGATTCTGCTCAAACTCCAACTTCCCCGAGAATGCCTCCTAGTTCACGCCCCCAGGCTGTAAGATCTTCCCCTCCTCTGTGCTCTCCTTGTGTCCTGTGCACATCCCGTATCACGGCACATATTCTAATGATTTTTTTTCTACTTGTCCGTCCCCTGCCAGACTTTGCATGAAGGAAGGAACCTGGAAGGAAGGGACCATGCCCAATCCATCTCTGTCTTCCCAGAACTTTAGCACAGTTCTTGGCTCTCAGTAGTGACACTGCAAATCAGTGATACAGGTCTGTGTGAACCAGGGCCAACGGTCTAGCGCCTTTCTGCAAATTATGGTTTAAAAAGGCACCTGCTCGGGGCGCCTGGGTGCCACAGTCGGTTAAGCGTCCAACTTTTGGCTTTGGCTTGGGTCATGATCTTGGGGTCGTGGGATCGAGCCCTGCCTCAGGCTCTGTGCTCAGCGTGGAGCCTGCTCGAGATTCTCTCTCTCCTTCTCCCTCTGCCCCTCCCCTGTTCACGTGCATGCACTACCTCTCAAATAGATAAATAAATCTTTTAAAAAAATTAAAAGGCACCTGCTCTTAGCAGGCTCAGACTGGGAGTGCATGATTTGGCAAGTGCAAGGCACATATATGTGAATGTGTGGGTGGGTGGGAGGTCCCCCTTCGTCTAGGTGCAGAAGATGGGAAGCAGAATATGGATTGGGCTTCAGCTCCAATGGACGTCTTTGGCCTGGAACCTTTTTGCTGGTAACCCTGGAATGAAAGAACAGGGTTCCAGGCTGGGATGGGGG
This sequence comes from Mirounga leonina, assembly GCF_011800145.1. NCBI lineage: Eukaryota > Metazoa > Chordata > Mammalia > Carnivora > Phocidae > Mirounga > Mirounga leonina. The sequence goes on from NW_023270175.1 coordinate 27,522,497, forward strand.
ATTTTGGAGGGAATATTACACAGATTGACCTCCACTGAACTTTCAGACCTGAAACACTGTAAGTTTAAAAGAAGTAAACGAGAGACATTTCCGTGGAAGCCTGAATGTAATTAGCATGTTTCCTTTCTCTTGCTTAAATTATCATAGAAGTTGGTTGTACTCAGCTGATAGCCCATTAACCAAATCGGACATCTGCTGCTCATTTGTCTCTAAGGAAGTGGAGCTCATTCTGTAGGATTCCCACTATAAAGAAACAAGTTAAAATTGGCCTTACTGCTGTACTTCATTTATGTCATTTGGAAATTATAAATAGCATTCAGGATTGCCAGAAAAAAATGTAGGATGCCCAGTTAAATTTGAATTTCATATAACAAAGAATTTCTTAGTATAAGTATGTCCCACAGTTAAATTTGTTGTTGCTGCTGTTTATCTGAAATTCTAATTTAACTGGCCATTCTCTCTTTTTTTTTTTTCTGCTAAATCTGGCAACCACACACATGATGCCCTTGTGTATAAACAGCTAGAATAGAAAAGTCAGATTTTCCTGGTACTGAACCTCTGGAAAATGGTACAGGGTTTTGGGGGCACTAATTAATGGATACACAGGAGAACACCCTCTGAACACCTTCCCTGACATACAGGATGGACTGTACAAGGAGAAGCATTATTGCCACGATACTTTACGAGAAAGAAGCTTTTCTCCCAGAAAGGAAGGAAGCAAACTCAGGAAGGATTTAGAACATCAAGGTTTGGTTGCTAAATTCTGGGGAGGCTGTGATAACAGGACACGTTTAAAGTGAAAAGTAGTGAGTGCCTCCATTTTTGCTGCTGGTTTGTTAAGTTTTGTTCTCTTTGCTTTTAGAGAAAATCTAAATATATTTTTTCTCTTCAAAATGAAGTTTTTAGAATATTACAATGAAGAGAATAAAAATACCTGCGTTTTAAGGCTTTAACAAGAACTAACTGTGATAACACAGTTTAAGCTCCTAAATGGAGTGAATGTTCCGGAAATTGGAGCTGCTAATATTATTGTCATCTTTATTGTCCGTATTATTTCTAAATCTGGAGCAATCTACGATGAGCTGCCTTTCTTCTAGTACTTCAAAGGAAGGAATACAGCACAAACATAACTGTCAGGGGAAGGAGAGAAAAGGGGGCTTCCATACCTTACATTTCACCCTCAAGGCTGGATTTGTGCCCCAAATTATGGCACCCACAACAATAGCAAATATTCTACCCAGACAGAATTTTGATGCTATTCAGTTTCGATTATTATTTATTCTGTGTGCCAGTCCTCTGCTTCTGTGTTGTTTTCAACCACGTTTAACATTGGCACGGGGCAAACTCTGCTAGTTTTGTTAGTGAGTTGCAGACAGGGAAAGATGGGTAGAGGCTGGGTCTCCTCTTCTATTCAAAAGCATGTTCTCATAGCCAGGTTGTAAATTAGAAACTCAAACTCTACCACAAATTGATCCATTACGGTTTGGGGCAAGCCACTTTTCCTTTTACCTCTGTGACCTATTTAACTCGCCATTAGCTTTGAAAACTTTTAAAGCCCATGAAGTACTGGAACTACAAATAGATCCTGTGTTAAAACCTGGTGTTACTTCTCGTATTATTAGTTCCTAATAGGAATCTGGACAAAGTATTATTCATTGAGTCTTGCTGGCAGAGCTAGTTATGAACGTATATAGTGGGCTCAAATCACAGCATCAGAAGACTATTTCTGCACCATTGACTGAGTTCACTGCTGTGTCATTTTAAGTTCAAGCTGATGGCTGGCCTGTATTTAGTAAAAAAAAAAAAAAAAAAATGGCCCTGCTGAAAAATGACAGAGGTGATCAACTGAGACTCAGTACAAGCAAATGATAGTTGCCACATAAAATTAAAAGAAGGACTGGTATTCTAAGAGGCAAGTTAATTCAAAGAGAACCATGAAATTAGTCAGTCCGCCCATATGGCCTGGGATACCCACAGTGTGTGGAGTGCCTGGGCATCGGTCCTAATGCTCAGTGCTGCTCTGGCCAGTGGAGTCACCTGCAGGCCTTCCAGAGAAATCCTGATCTCACTGGGCCTCTACAGAATAAAGAATCAAAGGTGAACTCAGCAATGGGTGAAGCTGATGGGCTTCCCATATTTCAGTGACCAAGTTGGAGGGGGTGGTGCAAACATACCACTTTCCCAGCTGGACATTTTATGAAATATTAAATACCAATTACAACTGCCCGCTAGCCTAAGAACTTTGAAATACTGAACAATCGAACGATGAACATTATTCACTTTTTGTAAAGCCATGCTGCGTTATATTGTTAGGTGGCTAAGGCATTACGACCCAAGTAAGAATTTGACCATCCATACTCCGCAGCAGCTAACTTTTATCACCTTACTTCTTAGCTGTCGATACTTTTGCTATGGCACGAAAATTAATTTAGGATTAAGCAATTCAGTAGAAAATATATTTCATGGAGGGATGATTCCACAGCTTAAGAACACAGAGCATTCAGCATTTCATCGACTGTCTACAGAGACACTTTAAGGACCATATACCAGCAAGGGGACACACCCTTAACCTTTATTTTTTAAATTTTTTTTAAAGTAGGCTCTATGTCCAACGTGGGGTTTGAACTCATGACCCTGAGGTCAAGAGTCGTGTGCTCTACCGACTGAGCCAGCCAGGCACCCCTTAACCTTTATTTTAATAAGCTTTTGTCCAGCTATTCCCAACAAGTAAATTCCTGTTAAGTACAAAGATGGAAGAATGAATAGTGAAATTTGACTTACCCTACAAAGCACACCTGAAATGCTTCCTCAGCAGGAATAGAGATGATGATGATGTTCACAGCTAAAACTTACCCGGCGCTTACTCTGTGCTAGGAGCTATCCTAGTGCTTTGTACGTATGAAGTCACTTAGTCCCCACTTTAGTCATAGGAAGTAGGCACTATGTGAGCCCAATTTATAGATGAGGAACCAGGTATAGAGAAGTTTAGTACCTTGCCCAAGGTCACCCAGCCGCTAAGAAGCTCTCATCCATGATGCCAGACTGCTGTGCCCTACTACAGCTCTCCTAGCTCCTTCACATGTTTTGGCTTAACCTAACCCTCTTAACATTTAACAGAAATGACCGGAATATGAGGCATGTTATCTAAAGTGTCTGCCTCCCCCACTGAATGCTGAGATGCTTGCAGGCAAGGCCTATGTTTTATTTGTCTCTTTATCTCCCAGCGCCTAGCACAGGACCCAGGCCTAGCATATGTCCAGAATACATTTTGAAAGTAAACCAATTTGAGGGGCATCTGGGTGGCTCAGTTGGTTGGGCATCTGACTCTTGGTTTCATCTCAGGTCGTGATCTTGGGGCCTTGGGATTAAGCCCTGCGTCAGGCTCTGCACTCAGTGGGGAGTCTGCTTGAGATTCTCACTCCCTCTGCACCTCCCGCTCATGCTGTCCCTCTTGGTCTCTCTCTCTAAAATACATAAATATACACAACTAATGAATCGTTGAACACTACATCAAAAATTAATGATGTACTATATGTTGGCTAACTGAACATAACAATAAACAAATCTTAAAAAAAGGAAAGTAAACCAATTTGAAATATTAGGCCAAGCCATATGAAATTGACATTGTTATAGGTCCAAATAGTTGACTGTCAATTTCATTTAGTTCAACCTACTAGGATACAGATAACACGTACCAGCTCTGAAGCTAGCCATATTCTTATGCCCTTTAAATGCTTTATTAATTTGTAGCACATTGATACTTATAGGAAGAGAATAATACCAGCAGATGGTCTCCTCACCTACCACTGGAAAGGCCAGAACATGGCAAAGTTGGCGGTCCTTGATTTCCTCATGCAAATATTTTATTCTTCATTTTCCTCTATGGCAGGCACATAATTACGCCTTGAGGTATTTACAACCTTATTTTTAAAGGTCTCCAAACCAACAATGGTCAGCGCATCAGACATTTTATCGACGTGACATCCAGCTTAACTTTCCAAAGCAAGTCTCCATTCCATCCCTATCCCCTTCTCTCACTCATTCACTTATTCAGCAAATAATTCTCAACTATTTCTTTCAGACTGGGCCTTGGGGGTACAAAGAAAACAGATTCAGCTCCCACCGGTGGCTTTTTATGACTCCTAAGTGGTAATGACAGATCACTCCACAAGATGGCACTCCTAATTCTTCTTTGTATTCCTTTTTCACCATGCTTTTGAAAGACCCTGATTTCTCCACAGTGAGAACAAACAGAACCATGACTTGTTTCGCAACTACCGCAGCTGACTGCTCATAGGAACATATTTTAGACACTTGAAAACAATGGTTTTCTCAGAGACTTTCAAATGTTACTTTGGGAGAGGATATATGTTGCAACATGGAGGGCATGTTGTGATGTGAAGAGATTGGAGTCTTCTGTTATTGCTGGTCCCTACCCTGGAGGAACACTAGGCTTAAGGAAAAGAAGGGCAGAGAGCTGCCTAAAACACTGCAGGCAGGGAGGCACTCCAGAAGAATGTGCTCAACAGGCCGAAGGCACTCGCCTAAATCTTCCTGGGGAAGTAAATGCTCCAACTGAATCTCGGCGTTCAGTTGCGCCCCCTCCCCCCAACGGTTCCTACCCAGACTGGTTCCTTCTTCCTATGCCTGCCCTCACCTGGCCCCTCTCCACCAAAAGCACGGTACCGAGTTGAGTTTGGCAAGTTTCGGCCAATGATTTTACTTCAAGGAAATGGCCTAAGGCTGAAAAGAGTAAGTCTGAAAATCATAGTAACACTTATTGAATGCTTTGCTTAGCAAACTTATCTCATTTAATACTCACCAGAACCCTATATGTTTATGTACAAAGCACTTATGTAACACCTGATTGTAAGCACTTCACAAATATTAATTCATTTCAATTAATCATCATAATATTCCTATGAGGATATGTGCTATTATTATCTCCCTTTTACAGGAAACTGAGGCACAGAGGGATTACGTGATTTTCCAAAGGTCTCACAGCTGGTAGGAAGCACAATTGGGGTTCATAGCCAAGCGGGTCAAACTTCAGGGTCTGGGCTCTTTAAGGGCTGCCTCCCTGTTTCACAGAAAAATAATTAGGTCCATTGGATAAGAATTCCTCTCATTCTTGCTACCAAACTTATAAACGTAACTGAATCTGCACCTTTCCTCCTCCCGACCTCTTGCTAATGCTGGTATTTTCATCTATGTTATGATCCTTTTCTCTTAGCTTTTTGTGGGACCTTATGCTATTGATTGTCCCTCGCTATCTGCTTCCACTTACTGGCATTGAAAACATAATCAGACTTCTGGGTCCACACAAGATGATGTAGATGCATCTCCCCCTGCTCCTCTATCCAAAGTATAACTATAAAGTTTGGGAATAATGCAAGAGGCAAGCAGAGGAGAACTCTGAAAAGTGACAAAAGGAAAGCTAACTGGACTAGGATCCCAAGACTGGAGGAACAGCACAGTGCAGGGGGTCACAGGATCACTCTCACCCAACAGAAGGTGATCTAGACCCAGCATTTCCTGATCCTGAGCTGAACAATGGAAGGGATCTCAGGGAGGCTTCTTTCTTCCCCAAATCAAATGGTAATCCTTCTGACAACATCAAGGTGAGCCTGGTGGTACCAGCAAGAGAAGCATTCTCCTTCCCTGCTGGTCTAAGACGCTCCTCCCTTACTGAGAAACACCAGACAGCCAGACAGGACCAGCCAGGGGCATCCTGCCATGATAGGCAGGCCTAGTCCAGAAAAATTCTTTGTCCTTGCAGACCTGGCGTTCTCCCCCCTTTGAGAAACATCAGGTTGCAAGGCAACACCACCCAGGAGGATCCTACCTCAACAAGTACCCTGTGCCATCAGCACTTCGTCACCAGAAAGGGGACAGAGGAACCTAAGACCCTTTCCCCAGCCAAGGGGTGTTGGGGCAGATGGGTGAAACTGGCAGGGGGGATCTGGTCACTACAAGCAGACTTCCAGGAAGTTTCTTCAACCCTGTGGGCCTGGAAAAACCTCTGTCCCCTTGGGTAACACCAGCAGGAGCCAGTGGGAACCTCCATGTACAGATCAACTAACCCAAAGTAACACAGTAACGGCTCTAAAAATTAAACTGCCGTTGGAACCACAACTCACAAAGTAGGCCAGGACCTGTGTGCCAAATCTAAACAAAATGACTGCCTACTAAAAAAAAAAAAGAAGAAGACTTAAATAGGACCCAGAGTCTCCTAACGTATTAGCCAAAATGTCCAGGACACAATTAAAAAAAAAAAAAATCACCTGTCACACCAGAACCAGAAAAATCGTAACTTGAATGGGGGCAAAAAAGATAATCAACTAATGTCAATACTGACATGACTTAGATTCTGGAATGATCTAACAAGGCTTTTAAAGATTTTATTTATTTATTTTAGAGAAAGAGAGAAAGAGCCTGAGCAGGTGGAGGAGCAGAGGGGGAGGGAGGAAGAGGGGAGAGGATCTCGAACAGATTCCCCGCTGAGCACGGAGCCCAAAGAGGGGCTTGATCTCAGGACCCTGAGATCCTAACCTGAGCCAAAACCAAGAGTCAGATGCTTAACCAACTGAGCCACCCAGGTGCCCTGATCAGACAAGGATTTTAAAACAGCCATCATAAAAATGCTTAAACAGGATGAATACTTACCATTTACATGGACATGGATGGAACTGGAGGGTATTATGCTGAGTGAAACAAGTCAATCAGAGTAAGACAATTATCATATGTGGAATATAAAAAACAGCGCAGAGGATCACAGGGGAAGGGAGGGAAAACTGAATGGGAAGAAATCAGAGAGGGAGACAAACCATGAGAGACTCTGAACTCTAGGAAACAAACTGAGGGTTGCTGGAGGGGAGGTGTGTGTGGGGATGGCATAACTGGGTGATGGGTATTAAGGAGGGCACGTGATGTGATGAGCACTGGGTCTTATACGCAACTGATGAATTGTTGATCACTACATCTGAAACTAATGATATGCTATATGTTGGCTAATTGAATTTAAATGACAAAATAAAAATAAAAATGCTTAAACAGCAAATACAAATTCTCTTGAAATAAATGAAAGAAATACAGAAAGGCTCAGAAAAAAAATAGAAATGATAAAAAAAAAGAACCAAATGGAAACTATAGAAATGAAAAATACAGGAGTATAAATAAAAAAAACTTGTTGGATGGAATCAATAGTAGAATGAAGATGACAGAGGACAGAATCCATGAACTCGAGAATGGATCAACAGGATTCACACAATATGAACAACAGGGATTAAACAGACTGGAAAAAACATGAACAGAACCTCAGAGACTTGTGGAACAACAAGAAAAGATTCAACATTTGTATCATGGGAATGCCAGAGGAAAGGGGGAAAAAGTGGAACTGAAAAAAATATGTAAAGAAATAAGGGCTAAAAATGTCCCAAGTTTGGTGAAAGATGCAGACTGACAGATTTAAGAAGCTGAGCAAACTACAAATAGGACATACCCAAAGAAATGCAAGCCAAGACAAATCATCATTACATTTCTCACAAATAAAGACAAAGAAGACATCTTGAAAGCAGCTCAAAAGAAACAACGCATTACCCATAGAGAAACACCAATTTGAATGATGGCAGATTTCTCATCTGAAACCATGGAGAATAGGAGGATGTAACACAATATTTTTCAAGTACTAAAAGAACATTCTTTTCTCCGAGAAAGGCCATGTGACGAGAATGAAAAGACAAGCTACAATCTGGGAGAAAATATTTGCAAACCACTTATCTGACAAAAATGATTAGGAGTACCTAGAATATACAGAAAACTGTCAAAACTCAACAGTAAAAATCGAACAATCCAATGAAAAATGGACAAAAGCCATGAACAGACATTCCATCAAGGAGGATATACAGATGACAAGCACATGAAAAGATACTCAAAATCATCAGCTATCAGGGAAATGCAAATAAAATGAATAATAGCAACACAAAATTCTGGTGATGATGCCAGGAAACTGGATCACTCATATATTGCTGGTAGGAATACAAAATGGTGCAGTCACTCTGGAAAATGGTTTGGCAGTTTCTTAAAAAGTTAAATATGCAACTACCCTCTGATCCAGTAATTGTACTCCTGGGCATTTATCCCAGAGAAATGAAAACTTGTCTTCACATAATACCTGCACATGAATGTCTGCAGCAGCTTTAATCGTAAGAGCTAAAAACTGGTAACACCTCAAATGTCCTTTAATGGGTGAATGGTTAAGCAAACTGTGGTATATCCATATCATGGAACTCAGCAACAAAAAGGAGTAAACTATTAATACCCACAATACATGGATGAATCTCCAAGAAATAGGGTGAATGAGAAAAGACAACACCAAAAGGTTACATATCATGAATTCCATTTATAAAGTGTTAATAAACTGATAAAATTACAGAAATAAAGAACAGATTAGTGGTTACAGGTAGTTAGGGACTGAGTGGTGGCGGTGAGAAGGATGCAGGAGAGTGACAGGTATGGTTGGTTAAAAAGGGCAACAAGAGGGACATGGTGACACATATGTAATGTACACAAGTGATAAAACCGTAGAGAATTTAATATATATACACACAGATGAATGCAAGTGGTGCTGGGGAAATCTGGATAGGATTGGTGCTGTCTATCAGGGTCAGTGTCCTGGTTGGGATATTGTACTGTGTTATTGCAGGATGTTACCACTGAGGGAAGCTGGGCAGGTTGTGTTAAAACAAACAAACAAACAAACAACTGTATTATTTCTTGCAACTGCATCTGAATCTACAGGTATCTCAATAGCAATTTCAAAAAAAAAAAAAAAAACATAATCAAGGGGTGCCTGGGTGGCTCAGTCAGTTAAGCATCGGACCCTTGATTTTGGCTCAGGTCGTGATCTCAGGGTTGTGAGATGGGGCCTGGTCAGGCTCTGCGCTGGGCATGGAGCCTGCTTAAGATTCTCTCTCTCCCTCTGCCTCTGCCCCTTCCCCCACCCTCTCTGAAAAAAAAAAAAGAAACATAATCAAGTGTTGCTCAATTTTAAAAAGTCTTCACTTCAGACTCCATACTCCTCTCTAACTACCACCCTATTTGTTTTTTTAGTTTCCCTTCACAGCCAAACATTTTGAAAAGGTCCTCTGACTTCTGTGTCAGCTTCCTTATAGCTCAATCAATTCTCAATCCGCCACAATGTATCCTATCATTTCACTGAAATGGCTCTTGTCAAGGTTAACAGTAAACTTCTTGTCCTTCTATTCAGTGTTCACCTTTCTGTCTCTTACTCGATGCCTCAATCTGTTGACTGCTCCTTCCTTCTAGAAATACTCTTTCCCCCTCGTACTTCACTGGGTACTCCTTAATCTCACTTTGGGTTCCTATTCCTCTATCTGCCTGTTTCTCTTCCTTCTAGTTCACCTACCATAGTACAGTTGACCCCTGAACAATATGGGTTTATACTGCTCAGGTCCACTTATATACAGGTTTTTTTTTTTTTTTTTAAGATAAATACAGTACAGTACTATAAATGTATTTTCCTTATTTTTTTTTAATAAAGATTTTACTTATTTATTTTTCAGAGAGAGAGAGAGCATGAGCAGGGGGAGCGGCAGGCAGAGGGACAAGTAGACTCCATGCTCAGCACAGAGCCCTGATGTGGGACTCGATCCCAGGACCCCAGGATCATGACCTGAGCCGAAGGCAGATGCTTAACTGACTGAGCCACCCAGGCTTATGATATTCTTTTTTTTTTTTTAAAGATTTTATTTATTTTTTAGAGAGCGAGCGAGAGAGAAACAGCATGAGAGGGGAGAGGGTCAGAGGGAGAAGCAGGCTCCCCGCTGAGCCGGGAGCCCGATGTGGGACTCGATCCCAGGACCCTGGGATCATGACCTGAGCCGAAGGCAGACGCTTAACCATCTGAGCCACCCAGGCGCCCCTTATGATATTCTCAATAATATGTTCTTTTCCTCAGCTTACTTTATTGTAAGAATACAGTATACGATACACATAGCATACAAAATATGTTAATGGACTGCGTATGTTATCGGTAAGGCTTCCGGTCAACAGTGGGATGTTAGTAGCTAAGTTTTGGGGGAGTCACGCGTATGTGGATTTTCAACTGCATGGTGGGGTTTGGCACCCCTAACCCTCATGTTAGGTGAGTGAACATGAGGGTTGTTCAAGTGTCAAGTGTAGTTCATTCTAATAATGAACTTCATTAAGACCTGCAAGGTACTGACTGGCCTCACCGCCTTCTCACAGTTCATCACTCTATCCAGACCTTAGAGTCAACCATCCATCATTATATTCACGCTCTTGGGAACAAGCTTAACTTCCTCATTTCTCTTTCTCTCTATCACATCTGCCTTGCAAAGTCCCATCTTCAGTCAACTCTACTCTCTGCCTACTTCATCCCTGTATTTTATTTTATTTATTTATCTTTTTAAGTAGGCACCACAGCCGGCATGGAGCCCAACACGGGGCTTGAACTCGTGACCCTGAGATCAAGACTTGAGTTGACATCAAGAGTTGGATGCTTAACCGACTGAGCCACCCAGGCGCCCTCTTCATCCTGTATTTTAGCAGCTGAATATTGCCTGAAAAAACACACAGCTGTATTGACAGGCTTCATTTTAAAGTCACAGTCATAAATTCCAAATGAGCCCTCTATGTTGCCTGAACATCCTACCACACTTGCTTTACTGTTCACATTCCCACTCTCCAAAACAACCCCTTCACAGCTACAAACCTATAAGCACATCTGACATCCAACCTGGCACTCACGGATGATGTCCTTGCCTCCCTTAACTGACAAAGCAGGAGCACTAGAGTGAAATGTCCCTGCTTCTCCCAGTGGCTGACTCCTCCACTTGGGCTTGGGGTCCATCCCATCTCCCCCCACCTTCTCAGGGGTTTCCCTCCTCTGGTTTAGTCCCTCTCTTTCTTGTGCCTTAACTTTCTCCCTCTCTACCTGATCATCAGCAGCAGCAAACAGGCATGTCGTAGTTGTTATCACCTACTTTTACAGAAAATTCCTTTTACCCCACATTTCTCCATTCCCCTTCACAACCAAATCCCTTTTATAAGTAGTATACAGTTACCATTTGCACTCTTTGCCTCTTGTTTTCTCCTCCATTCACTCTAATCCAGTTTCTGCCTCTGCCACTCTAGAAACATTGCTTTTGCCAAAGTTATCAATGACCTTCATGTAATCAAAGTCAGTGCTCTCTTCTCTGCTCTTAATTTACTTGACTCCAAGCAGGACGTAACACAGCTGACTCTTCCATCCGTTTTAAAACCTGTTCTTCCCTGGGCTTCCAGGACAGTGCACTCTCCTGGTTCTATTTCTATCTCCCTGGCCTCTCCTCAATCTGTTTTGTAGCCTCTCTTCCTTCTCACCTTAAGTGACCTCATTGAGTCCTATAGCTTGAAATACTATCCATGTGCTGTTGCTTCCCCAAGCTTACATTTCCACTCATATGTCTCAGTGCCTCCTGGCCATCTCCACTTGGACGTCTGACAGGCACCTGAAAACTAATGTAGTCAGACCCAACCTCATGAATTCTCCTGCAAAATTCTTCTCCCCTAGACATTCCCACTTGCCCACATAACAACTCCAGGATGGATTACATTCTTTCTCTCACCTCGTGTTCGATTCTTCCACAAATCCTTCCTATTCTACCTCCAAAAATGTATCCTGATTCTGTCTACTTCTTTCCATCACTAATATTCCCATCCTGATCTGATCCACCATACCCATTTGGCCTAAAGCAATTGCCTCTGAGATTTTTTCTTAGCTTCTGTAACTCCCTGCCATCCATTCTCCACTCAGCCCCACAGTAAGCTTTTTTGAAAAAATAAATCAAATCACTCACTTCTTTTCTTAAAATCTTCCAGGGACTACCCAGCAGACTTAGAATAAAATCCAAACTCCTTTTCTTACCTCTTTCCAACAAGTCCTTTGGGAAAAGCCAGGGAGGCACTTCAGTCTCCACTTTCCAGGAAAAAAAGAAAGCCTAACTGGGGAAGAGGGTATAAACACTCACCCAGCATCTGTGCCTGAGGAGGAGGAGACTGCTTTACTTGAAGAAAATAAAAAGCCTTTGGCAGTTTCTTCCCAAGCATGGGTCAATCCATCCACCAATCTGGGCCTTCCCTAGGGGACTACTTTCCAGAGAAATTCCTGCCTCCACGAGTTTGTTAGAATCCCCACCCCCACCCCCATCTCTACCTCACTTCCTATTGTCTTTCTCACCGTCTAGCCAAATGCAAGCATCATTCACTACCAAGACCAGAGGGCAACACTGATCAAAAGAAAGGCAAGGAAAACTTTGGCCTTTTGTCTTCTGGTCCAGCTAGACCTGCCACTAATCAGCTGTGTGACCCTGGGGAGGCCACATAACCTCTCTGAGCCTTAATGTTGCTATGATTCCAGAATCAACTGCCGGTTTTCAGGTCACAGCACATCACCAATTCTACTAGTACCAGGTCAAAGACAGGAAACAATAGGTAGTTTTGAAAAAAAGTTGGGCGTTTCCCCTTTTCTCTTGGAAAACCTTCTGATTCACCCATGATTTGATCTTTCTTTTGTGAGACAGAGATCTTAACCTCCTGAACCAAATTGCCAATATCTGCTCACTTACTAGCTTGCAATTTGCCAGTTTGGGACTAATTTCTTTAAAGTGGTGGGTCTTGCTTGACTTTTCAAAGGAGAAAATTTTTCCTCATTATCTGCACTGTGAAAAATGTTTTAAAAGAAATTAAATGAGGAACGATTAATTGATATTTGAATTAGCACTTAATCAGCCAGATGGGGCTGTGGGAGCTTTAAGAGCATTGGCTCTGGCGGCCCAGATTTTGTTTCACGGACAAAGCACACTGGGGCAAACCCAAACTAGGCCTCTATCCCCATGCCCAAACCTAAAAGCCTCACAGCCTTCCTGCCTCCACACCCTCCCAGGGCTCTCCCTAGATCTTATTCAACACCGGGTCCTGGCGAATCTGCCTCAAAAGAACATTTCCCTGATAGGTCAAGACCCAAAGAGCCAACCTTTCATCCTGCACCTTGAGCCGCCTAATGCTTTTTTTGTGCTTTCACATCCCTGTGTCTTGGTCCTCTGCCTTTAGTAAAATCTCTGCCTCTTGTGCCCATTCTTAGTTCCCATCCATCCTCTCAAATGTAGCCTCCCCCGAGTCTGCAAGGCATAGGCACGCTTTCCTCTCCTGCACGCCCCGCAGTCTGCCCATACCCTTCCTAACAACCACAGCAAGGTAATCACAAGAACTTGTAGAGTTTACCTGTTAAGGCTGAGACTTCTTTAGCTCTGGATTGTCAGAACCTGGCATAAGACTGGTACATTTTCAAAGTACTTAGTCACTGCCTATTGAATGAAAGAGCCGAAGAATGGACCCTCATATCCTGGATTTGCTCATTCAGGAAACAAGAGTGGTACTTCCTGGACCGAGTGCTTAGTATGATGGCAAGGCCTGCCTTTTTATACATCAAACAGTTAATTGGCTGTTTTATTTGGGGAAGTCCTTTCCCTCTACCATTGGTGGTACTATCGCATTTGAACTGCTGTTGGAAGATTTAGCAGCTGTTGTGTATTTAACTGCAATCAAAGGAGGAAGGCTAATGTGGGCTTCTAGATTGTTGTCCTGGAAGTCTCCCTCAGTGGTCTGAACGGTAATATCCTGATTTCTGCAGCAACACTTTAATTTCTGTACGAAGCAAGATATTTATGAACAGTCAAGCTGGTTTTGTCACCCTAATGACCCTAATTGGAATTTGCCAGTAAAACAAGAGGAACTCCATGCCCATTCGGCTAGAAAAGTGAAATCCAATTAAAAGGGGTTCATTTGTTAGTCATCTACATTTCTCAACTTATCCCCAGGACATATTTAAAGTCTATGAATTTTGGACAGGAAAGACATTAGCTTTGATCTGTGGTCTTGATATCCAAATGTTCACCATAGTTAAAATGTTTGCTCATTAAAACGTAATTCACCCCCATCTTCTTCGTTCTTTTCTGGACTCCACAAATTTATGCAATTTCACCCAAGAGTGAAGATGACTTAACTATATCCCAAGGAATTCATTTTTAGGGGCACAGGTTGAGTGGTGTTTCTAGTTTTTCACAACAATACCATCCTTCTCATTCTAAGTCAACCACCTCTACAGGAGGACCAAGGCACACCTCTGCATTGCTCATAGTGCGCGGTAGGATGTCTGACATAGATCCGGCACTCTGCCAAGTTGTAGATAATGACAACAACAAGAAGTTTAATAAATGTGCATTGACACCAACTAGATTTTCTGTGTATTTTATCATTAGATCCTAACATCTCTGTAGGTTAAGAGGCATTATCCCTCTTCTGTGGATGAGGAAATGGAGAGGTTTAGAGAGGTGCAGTGTCTTGCCCCAAATTACATGGTTAGTGGGTGGCAGAGCCAGGAAACAATGTCATGTCTCTCTGTCTCCAAAGCCAAGGTATTTTTCCTCTTTCAGGAACCTCTGATCAAAATTATTTCATCTCGTTTCGGTTTCGCAGGTGAGTAAACTGAGTCTGAGAGAGGTTAAAGTAACTTGTCCAAGGTCACCTCACCAGGAAGCATTGGAGTAACTTATAACCCAGATTCCTGCCTGATTCCTAATTTCATGCGCTCTCTTAAACTACCCTGTTCCATGACAACGGACATAGGTTGACCTGAGGCTGATCCCATGGGGTGTCAGGAAAGCCGGGGGACTGGAAGGTGCAATGGATGAGGGGCAGTATTTAGAAAGGTGGGAGGGGACAATGGCCACAATCCTATCCTCATGATCCTAGTGACTCAGTTTGGCCCTTGATAGCCTAATTCCCTATGGTTCAGGACACTGTTGGGGGATGTTGAGTCCCCTGTAGTGAGTTGAATGGTGATGCCCCAAAGTATATGTCCACATCCTCATCCCTGAACCTGCGAATGTTACCATATTTGGGAAAAGGGTCTTTCAGATGTAATTAAATTAAGGATCCTGAGATGAGGTCATCCTGATTTATCTGGCTGCGCACTAAATCCAATTACAAATGTCCATATAAAGGAAAGGCAGAGGAATATTTGAGACAGAAGAAGAGAAGACAGAGGGAAGAGGAGGAAGTGATATGAAGACAGAGGCGGAGATTGAAGTAATGGCAGTTAGAAGCCACGGAATGCCTGGAGTCACCAAAAGCTAGAAGAGGAGCGGAACAGATTCTCCCCCAGAGCCTCTGGAGGGAGTGTATCCATGCCAACAACATGATTTGGGGTCACTGACCTCTGGAAACACAAGAGAATATAATTTGTTGTTTGGAGTCACCAAAAGATAGAAGGGACAAGGAACAAATTCTCCCCTAGAGCCCCTGGAGGGAGTGTATCCTTGCCAACAACATGAATTGGGATCATTGGCCTCTGGAAACACAAGAGAATAAAATCTGTCTACCTCTAGGGCTGAGTAGTTTGATCGTGACAAATCCCCACTCAGAGGATCCAGGATGCTTAGAATGCAGGGCGCAGGCCAAATTTCTTGGACTATAAGGCTCAGGGAGTAAGTGGGTGTCAGTCAGGGCCTAGCAAAGTCCCTGTGATTGGAAACAGCTGGGCTAACACGTGTGACAGGAGAATCTCGATAGTTGTGAAGCTAAGGATTCTAACGAACTGGCGATCAATGCCACAGAAGATGTACTAACCTATAAACATGTGGGCTTCGGGGAAGCTTCAATCAGGGCAATTTACCCTGCCTTTAAACTTCGCCTGAAGCCGGACGATGTGGATAAATGAGCATGGACTTTGGTCTAACAACCTTGGGTCTGAATGCCGGCCCTCTCCAAGGTCGCAGTCTTTGAGCTGATGTAACTAGAAAGTTTCTCAGTTTCCTTATCTGCAAAATTGGGACAATGACAGGAACTATCTCACGGAGATGTTGTCAGGATTAAATGAAATATTCCAAGTTTACATGTAGTACCACTGACACGAAGTTAAGTGCTCACTATAAACGCTAATTGCTCTGTTCAGTCATGAGACCCTAGACTGCAGCTCGGTTGCTGCACTCTTGGCCTTGAGCTGGTTCAGGAGTAAGGAAGAGGGGGGCTTCTTCTCACGCTCAGTGCTGTAACCTAAGTGGAACAGCTTCCTCTCCATCCTGGACCCAATTCCCAAAGTGGGGGAAATGGTGAAATCCAACGTATTTCATAGCTCTGAAAAGACAGGATGGCTCTTTTGCAGCTCAGGAGAAAATGTAGTCACATTTATGATAGGAATGGTTCATAGGGATGACACATTTTAAAATGAAGTCCACAAAACAATACAGACTGCCATCCCAGCTAATGGGCTAGATTCTGCCATGCTATTCAGGGGTGGCATCCACTCGAGTGGCTGGGAAGATTGGATGACGCAAGGGATGTGGCATTTGGAATGAGTACTTTCTATTAAGTCACACTTCATTTGCATCGTGACATCAAACGACTCAATTCATTTTCATCTGTTCCACTCAGTTCATAGGCCTTACCTGCAGTCTAATCTGTCAGATCCTCTTAGAGCTGTTATAAGGAAGATCTGTCAGCCTGACCAGGGGCTTTTTTATTCCTACTGTTCAGTGTTCCTGCGTTCTGGGCTTCTGACGACTGAGAAACCTCCTGCAACTGCTTATTTAATCATGGGGAACCTCAGAGATGAAGAAACCGACTTATCCTCCCAAAGGCAATCATTTTGTTTTAAAATATTCTCCAGGGAAAGGAGAAGTCAGGATGGAGTGAGTGAAATTTGGGGTACTTTTAATAGGTCTCTATTACTGTTACCAAGTCACAGGTTAACTCCTGCTTTAGAATGTCAGTCATGTCAAAGAAAAAAACAAAAACAAAAACCCTAGAATCGCAAATAACTCCAGCCAGGACTAATACCAGGCATATGTTTGCCCCAACCCGAAGAGTTATTTTGACATTTTGTGCTGTGCCTGACATCTCAGAATTTCTCCGTAGAGGTATACAGGAAGCCAAACTCAGACAATCCAAGAGAGGTTTTATTCATTTTGTTGGGAGTTCTCTTTACAACTACAAACACTGGGTATAAGAAGGGTCAAGTTATTCCCTCAAGAAGCGAAACCGTAGGTGGAAAGGAGCCAAATTAATTAACTCCTACATAGGTTTAAGTTATTTATAAATCCGAGAAATAAGCACAGCTTGGATTCCCAAGTGCCTCTAGCTAACACACTTAACTCTTTACTGACCAGCTAAAAATACCCTAATCCTCACTTCTACGTGAGAAATTTTGGTGTAGCCAAGTCAGTTCTGCTATCCTCACTTATTCTTCACACTATATGATTTGGCAAAGATGTCTACAGTCCTAAAATAAACACAATGAATCTAGGCTAGTTCGTACCATGAGTTATTCCTGCGAGTAAGTGACAGACCGACTCTGAATCATCAAGATCAATCCAAACTGAACGGCTGTCATGGATTCCTGGCAGATAACATGTGACTAGTAGGTCTAGGGCAGGTGAGCCTCAGGAACACACACAGCCTGTGTTGTAAGACATACATTTGGGAACACATGACCCACACTGCAAAGACAACAAAGATGGTTACAATTCACAGACAACTTGGCGCACATGAGGGGTCCCACTCCAGTTGAGTTCAGAAGCCCTTGCTCAGGCAAAAAGAGTTATAGGAGTGGACTAGGCCATAGGTGTCTGGAGAAGTGGACCATAGGCAATAAATATAATTTATTGTCCAAATCAGGACATTGCTGAGGATGAAATGAGGAGCTATTAATAATTATATCAAGACCTAGCTAGAAGGCCAGGGGAGGGTACTGCTAATATTATACCTCACGTTGGCATGGGAGAGATAACATCTTGCACAGTGCCTGGCATGTAGTCAAGTTCAACAAAGATTTGTTGAGTGAATAAATGGATAATGTAAAATTGTATCACTTCTCCAAAGTCGTTCAGTCACTGATCACTGGGGTTAGTATACCATTAATTAAGGACTTGGTAGTGGTCATGGCCTTGACTCATCAATGTTATAATAAAGGGAGAGAATGGGGTTCTAACTACCAAACCCAAAGGCTTTGTCTCAGCTCACACACTCCTTGATCTTTTGAAGTATCTAATATTATTGGCCCACCTCTCTCTTACCTTCGTTTCCATTGCACTGTGCTGTCCTATTTCTCTTTTTACTTTTCTGACCACTGCTCCCTACCCCCCTTCACTAGTCCCTCTTTGCCTTTTTTCTTCCTCTGCCCTAAAAGCAGGTATTCCCAGATCCATCCTCAACTCCTTGTCCTCTCTTTCTGTGTTCCTTTAGTGGTCTCATCTACTCCGTGTACTACTTGCACAATTCTCAAATTTTGGCCTCCTTCCAAAGCATCAGTTCTGCAATCAATGCAATGTTCCATTTGTACCCCAGGCTCATAATATTTGAAACAGAATTTAACATTGTAAGTCAACTCTTCCTTCTGATGTCTTTCTGTGAAGGGTATCTCCATTTGTTAAGGGACCAAGGCTTGTAACCCCAGGCTCATCATTTTGTCTTCTCTCTCTCTAAGCCACACAACCAGGACAATACCAAGTTCTCCTGGACCTTTTTTTACCCAATTACTGCTACATCTGTCCAACTCTAATGACAATTGCCTTGGTTCCAGCCCATCATCTTGTTCTTGCTATAGTCTATGTACCTTTTAATTAGCCTATCTGCCTTCATTTCTAGCTTCCCAATTCAAATCATTAGGATTTGAAGTTTCCTTTATTTAGATGTCAAAGTATGACCCATCTTAGCTACATAATTGCTATTGCTAAAAGCAAGTGTGTGTTTGTGCGTGTGTGTGTGTGTGTGTGGGGGGAATACAGAGGTGATCCAAGCACATAGGTAAAGAACTTGAGTAGAAGTCTCTGTGATCCCTTCGTAATAGCTAGCAGCAGGTAGGAGACGGGTCTGGAAAATGAGTCAGGATGAGTATCCAGACTGCTGGGAGTAGGAGTTGCTTCGTATTTATTTGGACCCATTTTGTGTCACTCATCTCTGCTTGGGCTGGTCTCTTGCATACACTTATTGTCCTGGGTGGGGGTCTTGGCGGTTCAGACTGAACCTTCAGGATTCCCACCCCCAGAGCCTACTGAGTGAGACCCAAATGCACACTACCTGTCGAATTCCTTCTGGAGGTCAAGTTGATACTTGGCACTTGAGCCCCAGAACGTGATTTCTAGGTTCAGAGTGTATGAAACTGGTTAAGACGGTGCCTCAGTTGTCTAAAGTTGTCACTGTTGGATCTCCTGCCACCTATTTGCATCTACTTGCATGTCCTTCTGGACTGGCTGATGAGGCTGTGGTGAAGCCTTCCGCTCTTCCTCACAATTCCACCGTGCTTCAGAAAACCGGCACAACTTCGCAGCTACGTGTGCTTCCTGGGCAACAGAGCCGGCTGTTTTGATTTGATGCGAGACAGGGTGGCAGCACCGAGTCCGGCTTGGGACTCGGGAGGAACTCTGAACGCCAATCCTCACTCTGAAAAGCAGTGCCCGCTTGGGTGCCATCACTGCCATTATTTCTGCCCGAGTTCCAGAAAGGGGCCAGTTCTCTAGGTGACCCCTGAAGAGAAGCATACTCTACCACGGTCAGGCTTAGTCCGCTTTCTAAAACCTGACACAATTGGCTCCCACAGAATTTAAATTTTCCTCTTCATTCACTTAAAATATCCTCAGCTCCCTAACCAGTAAGCACTCTGCTTCGAATTTGTCCTCGCAAACCCCTCTCCTCAGCCTATTAGTACCATTCACTGGCCTCTCGCGGACAGCTAGATTCTTCAAACGTGGCATTACATTTTCTCATAAAATGCTATCTATCTCATTGTCACAGCTCCTCCTACCACCATCATTACCTGTCATGTGTCACACGCACTTGACGGGCACAATACACTGTGGGCCTGAAAGCATCCCTCCGAGGCCCAGACTCTCATTTTCAATAAGCACCTACATGCACCCAGGGTAGGTGGACGCAATCATTCACTGGAGCCACTGATGTCTTCTACCATAATTCTTCATCACTGATTAGTCCAATATTCTCTGCATATCTGTGGGATATTATTGTTCACAAAGGGAGAATCATTCACTTGATCTGTCACTCTATCTCTGTGCTTCATGTGCATTTCTGTTTTGTCAATGTGACTTAGGCTCTCTTTGTACACACACATCCTATTTTTAAAAGGCTTCTTTGCAATTCAAATCTATGTTGCATCAGTGTATCAGAAGAAACAGTTCAATTCAGTTTTGCTTTGTGCTATATTGTGATAAGTTTTGAAACAGATGAATATTCAATTTTTGAGACTGTCTTTCCCACTGGACTGCATTCAAATAATTTTAATCCTGAAAACAGATTCTCTAAAGTCTTACAAGTTCATTTCAGACTGTGAGAACTAAAAGGCCCTGCATTACTTTTGAAAGAAAAATTGAAATATCAACTTAATCACCTGATAGTAGGGCAAAAGCTAATAATATGATTTCATACTACCTGATGTATGACTAATGACTACCTAATCACGAATTGATTGAGATTAAGAAGAAAGACTCATAACAATGATTTGTTGATACCAATCAAATGAAAAGGCAGACATTTCAAGTAGGTGCAAAATTAATGTCAGATGTCAAACTGACATGGGTTTTTATATGTTATAGAAATATAAATTTGTATACATATAACCTCCTATGCATTCAACTTAAAATAAATACACTTGGATATGAAGGACAAAAACCATCTATAAATGGTGACTTCGTGGAAATAAATGTATGAGGTAATATCAGATGTCAAGTTATTTTCAGATACTGGGGTCTGAGGAAACCTTCTTGTCTTCTGTCCTTAAAGTCTTTCAAAATTCTTTGCTATATTTTCAGGTACTTGATATTTTATACCAAAAATGAGATGAATTGTGATAAATATAAGTGCACACATACACTGAGGGAAGGAATCTAAAGATAAAAATGGCTGATGCTCTTATTAAATCAACTAGATGGACTGTATTTTTTAAAAGCAATACTTGATTGGACCTGTGCTCCTGCCCTACAATCTAATTAATCCTCTTCTAACTGGCTTGAATGAAAACGGATTAAAATTTCATGATTCAAAAATGTATAGGGCCAGTTGAGTTCTGTAAATGTTAGGATCTAGCTGCCTTTTTTTTTTTTTAAGATTTTATTTATTTATTTATTTATTTATTTATTTATTTATTTGAGGTACAGGAGAGAGCGAGCAGAGGGAGAGGGAGAAGCAGACTCCTTGCTGAATGTGAAGCCCGATGCGGGGCTTGATCCCAGGACCCTGAGATCATGACCTGAGCTGAAGGCAGATGCTTAACTGATGGAGCCACCCGGGTGCCCCAGGACCCAGCTGCTTTTAAGCATAAAGAGAAAGAGGGAATGTTGGGGGCACTATTAAAAATCTGGGGTGGCTGATTTGAATCTAGTTAAATTAAGAGTTTGAATGTACTCCTTATACTTTTTAGAACAGTAAATTTCAACTCTATGTTAATGAAACCGTATGTATAGCTCAAAATACAAAACAATTAAAAAGCAGAGCTCTCTCTTAGCACCCAACAGCTCAGAATCCCTAGGGTTCCCCAAAGCAGAGTTTGAAAATTAGTGCTCTAGTAGGACTACCTCCAGCAAGGAGAGAGAAGGAAAGCCGAGCTCTATCTCAGGGTGGGAATGTGAGGACATGAATTTGGAGCTGGACAACATGGACTGACTTGAAAGAATGTATCACAAGGTAAAATGAGCAAGAGCTACAATCAGATTATGGTGGCTTCCTAGAATAGCACAGCCTGTGCGCCTGTTGGTGGCAGCTGCCTTAGCAGAAACACACAACTTGCTGTCTATATTCAGAGTGCATTGATGCAGCCCTTGTCAACACTTCCAAGTGTGGGAAGTGCTTTTCTCCCCATGTGGTCTCCCACCCACACATCTGTACTTCCTTGCATAGCTTCTCTACCTGAGAAACTGCGTTGATACTACTTTGAGGAAACCACTCTGCACTGTGGTCCCATCAGAGGGTGTAATCCCAGGAGGAAGTGATTATCTCTGGCGCTGGAGATAGGCCATATAGGGCACAAGCATTTGAGATTCTTTGCAAGTCATGTGCCCTGCTGCACTGCACTCTCCACATCCCTTAACCATGAGCAAACACTATAGCAAACTTGGGGCATTTCTCTCGCAAAGCAAAATGGAGCACAGCACCCAGAGCATGCTTAGGAAATGTCAAAGTCATCAAGTCAAGCTATCTCAAAGCACATTCCCACTAAGAACTAAGGCCACGCTATATTTTAGCAAAACATGGAATGCTCACACCCTTGCTCTCTCCCTGAGTATAGTCTTCAAGGCCCAGAACAAATGCTGCCTCCTGCAGGATGCCCTCATCTACTGTAGTCTTCAATCTCTCTCTTCTCAGACTTTCATTTGCACTTACCATTTACTACCACACTTCCAATTGCTCACTTTTGCTTCCTAAATTGTTCTAAGATGGCTTTCTGCCTCTGAAGCCAGACTGGAGGCTCTTTTAGGATAAATACTGTATAATATATAGTAATGAACCACTGAGCTTGAGGTCAAACTTCTAAAAATCAACCATATAGGAGGGAGCTGTGAACAAACAATGGTTTCAGCACTGATTTATCCCTTTACTTCCATGTTCATAAAGCCAACTGCCTACCGAATGAATATCTTCACGTTGATGTTTAGTGCACATCTCAAAATTGACATGATCATAAAATAACTCTGGATTTCCAACCCCACCATGACTCCATCCTGACCCCCCAATATGCCCCATCTTGGTAAACGGCACCACCATCCAGCCAGTTGTTCAACCCCCCAAACCTAAAATTCATCCTTCATGCTTGTCTCTCCCTCAACTCCCACATCCAATCCATTGGTAAATCTCATTAATTCTACCTATAAGATAAATGCCAAATCCAACACTTTTCATTTTCTCCACTGTCACTTTGGAGTCTAGACCAAACCACCATCATCTTTTGTCTCTACCGTGCCAACTGAGCTCTTTGCTTCTGCTGTTGCTCCATTATAGTACATTCATTCTTATTCTCTCTCCCTACCCCATTTCTCCACCTCTTCCCCCTCCCCCACAAACATTTTAGTCAACTGAAACTTTGCTAAGAAATCCAAGTTGAACCAACAGCTGCCCCCTTGTTTCACTTTCTAGTTCTAGTCTCTAGAGCAATGCTGAGTTCCTGACACCCACTTATCAAAGGCAGGTAAGAGCTCTAAGTTCTTTCTTCTTTTTCTCCAAGATCCCCAGCTCTTCCAACTGTTCCTAACAAAAGACGCTTTTTTTGACACCTTGACATCTCTGGGTGCTCTCCTCTAGATTCTCTCTAGTTGTTCATGTTTCCCTTAATTTATGATTCTTCTTCTCACATGAAGAGAGTGCTACCTACAGGTTGGTCCAACCAAAGCAGTGCACTACTTGCTTCGATCTGGTCACCACACTTGTTTCAATGAAGCCTGGATTAATATGTTATTTTAATAGCTGCTAAGTAGAAAGTATTGGCTCCTATTAAGTTTATGGGTCAATCTAGATACCTCCTCCAGATATCAAAAGTACTGCAGCTAAAGCAGATTTTTTTCTTAAATTTGACATATGTGATTCTACTGTTGAAGCTCAGGGTAGCTTTTACTCTACTTGTTGAGTTTGGGCTGATCATTCCAGACTGCCAAAATATTTTTGAATCTTCATTCTTACCAGTCATGACTGTCATCCTTTATAACTATTCTCTTGGGTTTTGATAAACTGTTCTTTGGCTTCAGTGAAGTCACTGATGAGAATAAATGAATGAATGAATGAGTAAATGCTGGACATTTCATCTTGGAATACGACTGGAATAGGCTTGGAGCAGATTTGTTCTTCCCTTTTCTACTTGTTATAAATGTAAATGGCATTATCATTAAGTCCATTTGTCATGTTCTGAATAACTTCAACAGTTGAAAGAAAAATCTGATTTTCTTTAAGCTTTTTTACTCATAAAAGGCACAAAAATCGTCTTAGAGAAATGGAAGGACACTCCTTGTTTGTTGATGGAACAACTCAACAGTATAAAGATGTCATTTAATTTATCAGTTTAATTTATAAATTTAATGTAATCCCAATAAAAATATCAACAAGCCTTTTTACAGAGTTAGACAAGTTGTCACTGAACCTCATGTGAAAAAATTAATAATAGTCATGGAAACATAAAGATGAAAAACTATGAGCACATAGTAGCCCTACCAGACAATAAAATGTATTATAAAGCGTCTGTAATTGATAGGTGTGATACTAGTGCATCAATAGAGACCATTAAAAAAGAATAGAAAGTTCAAAAGTAGACCCAAATAAATATGGAACTTTAGTATATAATAAAAGTCATATCTTGAATAACTGCAGCAAAGACAGGCTTTTTTGATAGATGGTGCCGGGACAACGGTTAGCCATTTGGAAAAAAGATAAATTAGATCCACACCTCACAGCATACATAAGAATAGTTTTTTTGGAGAGGGAGAGAGAGAATCTTAAGCAAGCCCTATGCACAGTGTGGAGCCCAATGCGGGGCTCGATCTCACAACTCTGAGATCATAACCTGAGACCAAACTAAGAGTTAGACGCTTAACTGACTGAGCCACCCAGGCACCCCAAGAATAAATTTCAAATGGATCAGGAATCTAATGCAAAGTGAAACCATACAAGCACTAGAAGAAAATATGGGTGAATTCCTCTTTAAGCTGGTATAGTAAGAAGTCTTTTAGCTAGAACTCCGAATGCAAAAACAATAAAAGATACGGTTGTTAAACCTCACTATATAACAGTACTTTAAAAAACCTAACGAATGTCAATAAATACCGTAAACAAAATGAAAAGATAACTGACGAACCAAGAGAAATACTGCAACATGTATGACAGATAAGTGACTACTATCTCTTCTGTATAAATAAATCTCAAATTTTGAAGGGAAAAAACCCCCAAATTCCAGATACAAAAATGTGCAAAGATAATGGGTAATTCCACACACAAAACAGATGTTAAAATGGCCTTTAAGCTTATGAAAAACATTCACCCTCACTCAAGTGATATGCACCTTAAGGATATGCAAGTTAATACGACATTAACGATCCATTTCTAACCTACCATACTGGCAAAAATTAAAAAGTGTAACACACTCTGTAGGTGAGGCTGTGGAGATAGACACTCTCACATCTTGCTGATGGGAGTGCAAACTGGTACAACTCTTCCGAAGGGAATTTGGCAATATTTAACCAAATTATATGTGTACTTACATTTGGACTCAGCAATCTCACTTGTCAGGATTTTTCCTGAACATATATCTCCAACAATATGAAGACACAGAAGCACAAGGTTACTTACTGCAGCACGGTAATTGCAAAAATATGGGAAATGGTGGTGTACCATAGAGTACTGTTCTTGTCATTTTTTGGAGTCTGAAATCATGTCAAAATTAAAAGTAAAAAAAAAAAAAAGGATTTTTTTTTTCCCCCTCTAAAGAGACCCTCATAAGTTTATCAGGAATTTTCAAGACTCCCATTGTCGAAGTATCCATCTCACATTGCATTTTAAAAATAGAGCATCAAGGCTTTGACGTATAAGTGAGCAGGATATTTAACAAATCATTAATCGCACTGTTGTAGTCCTCTTCAGGCTGACAATAAATTGTAGAAGACGTCGGTCAATCAATCCATGCCACTTATCTCGAGAATTCGTACTGTGAGGACAGTACTCCAGGAGGTCATATATGACATTAGGGCAAAAGCAATGGAGGTGGTTCTGGTGGTTCTTCCACGTCTCCCTACGACAAGTTATTTAGTACCTTTGAGTCCAGCTTAGTGGGACTTCACTCTACTGCCAGGGTGATAAAATCATGGCTGTAGCAGCTGGGCTCTCATCCTCGGGTATGGGAAGGAGGACAAGCCCCAAGCCCTTATGCCCTCAAGTTCCCTGCAGGTTGATTGCATCAGCCTAGGCCAGCTACAGAGTCTGAACTTGGCTTCATCTGAAGTTCAGACAGGCACAGGAAGACTGGGGGTTCTGCCTCCCTTTTAGAATGCAGAGGCCACCTATGACTGTCTCACACTTCTGCATGAATTGGCAGGCTAACTTTTGTAAAATGTTACCACTTCTCTGTAGGGAGCATGTATGCTTTCCTGCTGAAAGAAATGCAGTATATCAGGGATGCTGGAGAGGTAATATATAGAGGAATGGATGAAAAGTTAGGACAGCTGAAACTGCTAAGGTCTCTTCCCACTCAAAGACATCATGATTATACAGTTTAATTCCTCTGAAAAACTTCTGACGCCTCTTCAAGAAGTAATTATATGTGCTGCCTCTGTGCGTCCTCCAGGTCTGCACGGAGGCCACGAGATTGAAGCTCAAGAAGTACGTGTTCATCTACGACAAGGATTGGTAAGCTTCTGCTAAAAAGAATCAAATGGCAAATATTTCAGGCTTTGTGGGCCACGTGGCCCCTGTTGCAATTACTCAATAGTGCGAAAGTAGCCATCAACAACATGAAAGTAAACGGGGGTGGTTGTGTTCCAGTAACATTCTATTTAGAAAAAAAAAAAAAAAAAAAGATGGTGGGCAGGATTGGGCCTGAGGGCCACAATGCCTTGATCCCTAGTCTATGACATTCAAGGTGGAGGCCAGGTCTTGACATCCTCAGCTCTGGCACCACACCTGGAGTCCTCAAGGGTACTCAGTAAGTACTTATTGAATGATTGTGCAGGTGACTGCAGGTCAAATGGTGTGGCTATGCCTGAAAATTTCAATGTATTTTCATTTCTCACGGAGTATGAAGTACAGAAATAACCTTAAGCATAAATGCCATGCCCTCATCAATATAATGTCTGAATAACTTCTACAACATTCCCACCAAGTTGTAGTCCATTTCTGCTTGAATATGGAAATTCCCCATCTCTTAAGTTACCCTAATTCATTTTAGGAAGGCTGTGCTCTTTGGAAAGAATTTCTTATACTGAGCCAAAATTTGTCTCCTTTAATTGGTCCTGGCACCTCCTAATCACTCCCCTGAAATCATAAACTATGGGCCAGAAAGGACCTTAGATTTCACTTAGTTCAGATTCTTCATTCTACAGATAAGAAATCAAAGCTCAAAGAGATACAGAGAGTTACTCACAGTAGCCCAGCCTGTCAGCAGCAAAACTCCTAAGTAGGTAATTTGATGTGTGCTGGCATCCCTTGCTGGATTCCCTGCAGATTTGGTAAAAATAAATCATCTTTCATTTACTTCTGGAGTACTGTTTTCTTTCCTCTTCTTTCAGCAGAAATACTTTTCTTAAAACGAATCTTAAAATAAAATGAAATGGGTGTACACTTGTTTATATCCAGCCAGAAATGTGAATTGGGATGTAGTATAGGAAGCGCTGGGCTAGGAGTCAGGAGACTATTGTATTCATCACTAAGTCAGCTGAGGTAATGTGGCCAAGTGGTTCAACCTCTTCGGATTCAATGAGGTGATTTATCTGGCCCCGTCTAGTTCTAGGATTCAGCCCTTCAAATGAAAAAAGTAGAATATTTCAAAGCACAGAATGGGCACCTCCACCCCCCCAAGCCTAATTTCTTTCCTTTCAGAAAATATTTCAGCTTTCATAGTGGTTAAACCCATGGGCTCCCGAGACTTGGGTTCAAATCCCAGATCTGCCACTTACTTGCTTTGTGACCTGGGTGCAGGGCATTCAGTCTCTTTGAGGTTCAGTATCCTTATCTGTAAATTGAAGAGAACAGTACCTACCTCATAGGGTTTATTGTGAGGTCAAGAGATGCATTACATAAACAAGATATATAAATAGTATACAGTAGTGTTCAATACATGGAATCTGTCACTAACCTAAGAATTTTGGGAAAAACCGTGAGACAGAAACACAAACTGTAAGACTTGCTGTGTCTGTGGGTGTGGATGAGGAATGCCTCTAGCCGCTACAAGATGGGAAGTCCTGCTAGAAATGAAACTTCTGAAGGACAAACCCTTCATCTTTTGCCCTCATGTCATAAAGCCTCCAGACCTTTCTACATGATCTGTAGCCTCTCATCCTTCAGGTCTTCATTCATAAAGGTATGGCTCAAGTGTGGAAGCCATCTCCAATGTCTGCTTTCAGAATTCTAGTTTTAAAATGCAACATTAGAAGCAATGGCCATGTGGCCTTTTGGTGTTATTACCCAATTATGATAGGATTATTGATGGCCAATAATTTCTTCCCCCAAACAGGAAACTTTTAAAGATTTATTTATTTATTTGAGAGAGTGAGAATGAGAGAGAG